>NC_060127.1:46618468-46921452 GCF_021461395.2 Schistocerca americana
TGATTAAAACGAAGTTGGCGGAGTTGGCGAAGTACATAAAACTGAATTTTGGACGTAATAAAACATAAAACTAAAATATATTGCCAGTGAGGCACAGTGCGCAGACATTTTGTTTTTGTCACAACGGACAGCAAATACTTGCCAAAACATAGATCAGTCGACGAAACCATTGAATATGATGTTGCCAAAGCAGCGAAGCAAAGAATTCCGTCAGACAATCAAATAGCTCGGCAACGTACGAGCCGAAATTCTGCTCTAAATAATACTTTTAATACTGCCGCAAAAGAATATATCTCAATATGAATAGTAAAACAGTGACTGCGGAAGAGGCGATATACAAACCAAACGGATAACATGAATATTGTATGTGTGCCTTTTCGTTGTTTTTAATTGCTGTGAAAAGAAATATTGGAGGAGAAAATTACAAAAACTGAAAACTTATTATGATTATAATGAAGCACAGGAAATTTCAAAACATTACATTCAAACGAATAAAATTCATTAAGTAAGACACTTCGCTATTGTTTTTAAATAAATAAAATATTTAGTATGCAACAAGCCTTGAACTCAGAATCTTCCGATTAGCAGCCCAACACCTTAACCATTACGCCAACGTAGCTACTCATTTCTGGCATCTCCTGGAGCACTCTAAACGTTTGCAAAATACCGACAAACACTGTTGGGATGACTATGAATTACTCACGTTGCGTCGAAGTACAATAGGAAATAAACAATTACCGCTGTTCTTTATTGCGAAAAAGCTGTTCCTGAGACTAATACAAACACCTTTCCTTGCTATCGCCTGAATTAGGAGGCTTATTGTTTGTTTGGTTTAATTAATTAATAGAATATGAAGCAATTGGTGTAAAGAATGCTTTTTCCAAACTTTCTATAAAAGAAAGTCTGCTATCAAGACATTGCTTTTGTTCAATTACTTCATTTATGACTGAACGTTTCTAAAATTGAAGACACTCGTCTGTGCTCTGCACTGCAGTCGAGATCTGGCAACGTCGTTCTCTGTTCATTGACTGACTGTGATTTGTGACGTCAAATGCGCAGAACGAACCTAAACTCGGCCGCCAAGATATATGACGCGCGCCTTAACATGTTTCAATGGCTTACTGATGCTTTGGAAGTAATCTTGTGTGAAAAGTACATTTTAAAGGGAAATACTGGGTCACTAAATGATAAGTTTATTTTTGTTTTGTGGGAGCACTGCGAAGACGAATCCTATTATTAATTTCTTGTACTTTTTGTGGTAGTACCTTCTGTTCCAGTTTTACTAGGAGGTCCACATGAACACTTATGGAGAGCACAACATGTAGGGTAATATTAAGTTAAAGTTATCAAACAGTGTGATGTGCACTATCTCAAAGGGACACATTCTGCCCAGTTGGTACAAAAACATTGAGGAGTAGCACAGGAATCACATATATGTTGAAGCACTTAACCATGAGCTGTTATGCCACCCTGAGGATCAGCTCAGTGTTGCCCTACTTTGCCTAAGTGTTTACTTTCAACTCTGGTTACCCTTGCAATGCACTTCCTTTTTTAGCATAATATCTTCGTTTCTGTATGGGGCAAGAAAGAGGTGCTAATGTTTAACTCCACTAGTTACTACGACCGTATTTCCCAGAAATTACTTATGTTTTCCTACAGTTTAGAATTGTCAGTTTTTCCTGTTCATCATATCTGTCACCATAGCAAGGCACCCATCGCAATCAACAATGGCATAAGAATGGTATTCCATTTCTCCTACATTCCTACACTTCATTGTATCCATGCAAGTAATCGGAGTTATTTTGACCAACATCTAGCTCAGTCACTCTTTCTATAATATATCCGATTTTGTGTTGTTGTTGCTGCCTTAGCAGACATATACAGGGTGGTCTATTGATCATGACCGGGCCAAATATCTCACGAAATAAGCGTCAAACGAAACAACTACAAAGAACAAAACTTGTCTAGCTTGAAGGGGGAAACCAGATGGCGCTATGGTTGGCCCGTTAGATGGCGCTGCCATAGGTCAAACGGATATCAATTGCGTTTTTTTAAAAATAGGAACCCCTATTTTTATTACATATTCGTGTAGTATGTAAAAAAATATGAATTTTTTAGTTGGACCACTTTTTTCGCTTTGTGATAGATGGCACTGTAATAGTCACAAACGTATAAGTACGCGGTATCAAGTAACATTCCGCCAGTGCGGACGGTATTTGCTTCGTGATACATTACCCGTGTTAAAATGGACTGTTTACCAATTGCGGAAAAGGTCGATATCATGTTGATGTAGGGCTATTGTGATCAAAATGCCCAACGGGCGTGTGCTATGTATGCTGCTCGGTATCCTGGACGACATCATCCAAGTGTCCGCACCGTTCGCCGGATAGTTACGTTATTTAAGGAAACAGGAAGTGTTCAGCCACATGTGAAACGTCAGCCACGACCTGCAACAAATGATGGTGCCCAAGTGGGTGTTTTAGTGCTGTTGTCGTGGCTAATACGCACATCAGTAGCAGACAAATTGTGCGAGAATAGGCGATCTTAAAAACGTCGATGTTGAGAATGCTGCATCAACATCGATTGCATCCGTACCATATTTCTATGCAACAGGAATTGCATGACGACGGCTTTGAGCGTCGTGTACAGTTCTGCCATTGGGCACAAGAGAAATTACGGGACGATGACAGATTTTCTGCACGCTTTCTATTTAGCGACGAAGCGTCATTCACCGACAGTGGTAACGTAAACCGGCATAATATGCACTATTGGGCAACGGAAAATCCACGATGGCTGCGACAAGTGGAACATCAGCGACCTTGGCGGGTTAATGTCTGGTGCGGCATTATGGAAGGAAGGATAATTGGTCCCCATTTTATCGATGGCAATCTAAATGGTGCAATGTATACTGATTTATTACGTAATGTTCTACCGATGTTACTACAAGATGTTTCACTGCATGACAGAGTAGCGATGTTCTTCCAACATGATGGATGTCCGGCACATAGCTCGCGTGCGGTTGAAATGGTATTGAATAGCATATTTCATGAGAGGTGGATTGGTCGTCGAAGCACCATACCATGGCCCGCGCGTTCACTGGATCTGACGTCCCCGCATTTCTTTCTGTGGGGAAAGTTGAAGGATATTTGCTATCGTGATCCACCGACAACGCCTGACAACATGCGTCAGCGCATTTTCAACGCATGTGCGAACATTACGGAAGGCGAACTACTCGCTGTTGAGAGGAATGTCGTTAGACGTATTGCCAAATGCACTGAGATTGTCGGTCATCTTGAGCATTTACTGCATTGATGTGGTATTTTCAGGTAATCACGCTGTAACAGCATGCGTTCTCAGTAATGATAAGTTCACAAAGGCACATGTATCACATTGGAACAACCGAAATAAAATGTTGAAATATACCTACGTCGTGTGTTTTAATTTAAAAAACCTACTTGTTACCAACTGTTCGTCTAAAATTGTGAGCCATGTGTGTGTGACTATTACAGCGCCATCTATCACAAAGCGAAAAAGTGGTCCAACAAAAACATTCATATTTCTTTACGTACTACACGAATATGCAACAAAAAATGGGGGTTACTATTTTAAAAAACGCAGTTGGTATCCGTTTGACCTATGGCAGCGCCATCTAGTGGGCCAACCATAGCGCCATCTGGTTTCTCCCTTCAAGCTAGACAAGTTTCGTTCTTTGTAGTTTTTTCGTTTGACGTTTATTTCATGAGATATTTGGCCCGGTCACGATCAATGGACCTCCCGGTATAGATGCAGCACAGTTGTCACAGTACTTCAAGCCTTTCACAATTATAAATCAAGGAGCAAACGGTGCCTTGATCATACCTAGTTGGCCACTCAGAATTTCACTCATTCGACATGAGCTGCTAGATGCCGAATAGGGAAGGAGTAGCGTAACTAAATCCATGGTAGATGATGATGATGATGATGATGATGATGATGATGATGATGATGATGATGATGATGGAGAGGGTTGTATGGGCGCACAACGGCAAGGTCTTCAGCGTCCACTCAGTAACAGATTGAGACAGGTGTCAAGAAAACACTCAGAACAGTAAGATAAAACAGAACGTAAAACACAGGTAACAAGCTAGGAAAAATATGTGCCTACCCACACCGAAGCGTGGGACAAAGCACGCCGTCAGCAGTAAAATATGGACAACACAGGTAGAAAGTGGTAGAGGGAGCTGAAACAATATAGCAGATGGAAGTGGCCGGCTGACCGCAAGGAAAAAAGGGAAGAGAGAGCCACTTTGCAATACACTAACGGCCTGGAAACCAAGAACGTCTCTAAAGGCTCTGACCGCACGTGTACACATAGTTGTGTTGATGGTAGAATGGAAAGATGTTGATGAGACATGCTGTGCTGAACTCCTTGAGCATTGAGCTACCACATAGTCCTGAGGCTGTGGTGGTACTCCTGCTTTCAGGCTAGGCATATCATGTGTATAATAATAATAATGTAATTTTTAATATTTCCTCTTACTGTGACTGCCCATTTATGTATCTGTTGAGAGTGGAAAAGTTTCTAGAATTTCCATAGCACACACACACACACACACACACACACACACACACACACACACACACCTTGGAATACAATAATGATTCAGTATTTTCTTCTGTACTTGATGACTGTCTTAGTTGGTCGATTTCATTCATCCTAGAGAGGTATTCAGTAACATTCTGCACTGAGTCCCAGAATGGCAGCAGATATAGCTCTCCGAGTATCATACAACCTCTTACATCATGGTTACCAGTACACATCTTATCAAACCAGCTGACAATGTGCCATGTATTTGGAAACATTGATTTACATATCTGCGGATAAGTATCTATAAAATCATAAACAAGGAAGACACTCTTTCCCTCTGATGTAATAACTAAATCCAACAAATGTTTGTTTATCAAGAAGCATTCTGAGACTAGTTACGACTTAACGTAACTGCACAAAACCAATACAAAAAAATTCGTATCAAGAAACTCCTAGTTAATCTCACTGTTTTCCAATACAGTATGTTCAGTGAATGATGATATTATACTCAGAATTTGTAGACTTTGTTTAATGTCTGCCTCTCAATTATTAACAGGTTTCCTGTCTTTTGTAAAATGTCTTCTTTTAAATGTTTATGAAATATTATAATAGTTTTATTCATATTCCATCATCATTCAGGCATACACCTAGAACAGCAGTATTTGACTTTCTGATTTGACAGCCAATAAGTTTACAGCATTATTAAAATCACTTCACACATTTTGGTTGTAATTCATGTACCATGAAGATGGCTGTATTGTTAGCAGCGGATATATTGCTGTCATAGTTGCATGCTGGAAAGATGCTGTGAAAATATAACAATTCCAGTTTTATTCCTTTTATAGGGAAAAACTGCGAAGTCGATCCTATGATTCATTTCCTGCAATTCAGTCAGCAGTGTCTTAGGCTCCTTTAGAACACTGATAAGAGCTAAAATTTCATTAATGTTATTGAATAAAGTCATGTGTGGATGAAACGTAATAAATACGAGAAATTTGTTACAATTTTCGATTAATCATGTAATGAAACAGAATCCTTTAATAACATGTGTTGAAGAAAGAATTTTTAATGTATTGAAAGATTTTATTATAATAGGTAATATGGTGGCTTGACCAGCGTTTTTGAATCCCACGCTGAGCAAGTGAGCAGATACAAGAACAACATCAGTGGTTGACGAATGATTAATTATTGAGCAGATGGGCCGGTGTGGCCAAGCGGTTCTAGGTGCTTCAGTCTGGAACCACGCGACCGCTACGGTCGCAGGTTCGAATACTGTATCGGGCATGGATGTGTGTGATGTCCTTAGGTTAGTTAGGTTAAAGTAGTTCTAAGTTCTAGGGGACTGATGACCTCAGATGTTAAGTCCCATAGTGCTCAGAGCCATTTGAACCATTTGCACTTCCCTTCTGTCACCAGGCCATTTGCCTCAGTTCCCAGGTAAAGCTCTAGTGTCTAGTTTCCCATGTTCAGTTTTGTGAAACCTGGTATGACTCATACAGTAGTCCAGAGAAATATCGTTGTGGAAAGTCAGGCACTTTTTGAAAACCTACTTCTGAACCACCTCTTCGAAGCATGATGCTGCACACTGTAGATATAACAATTAAAAAGGAACCTGTGGATCTAACAATTAAAAATGGAGCAGCGAACTTTTGTTAAAATAACAGGAGACATTCACTCATTGAAAGAAAGTTCTTGTGGAACATTTCATATGTCAGCCACTGTTGTATATTGAAGACAAACACTTTCAGCCAACAAGGAAAGTGACACTTTCTCACTGATCATGGGCCCTACCTTGAACAGAGTGGGAAGTGGTTGATGTATGCCAGTGAATTTCATCACCAGGAGAAACTCCAGATCACATCCTATTTGTATCAGAACTTATTGCAGTAGAAGACAATTATTGCATGTCTGTAGTTAACGTTGTCTGTTACCAACGACTTGCTCACATATCAGTGGTTTTGTTGTGATGAGTGCTGATGGTTAAGTTTTCTATGTATGTACAATAACTTAGCTGCCATCATGTGTCAGCCCGTTCACATAAGCATCCTTGTGATGCATGTGCTGCCCTCCCCTCTCCCAAGCTGTCCCAACGCACAATACAGCAGCATGCACAACATTGCTGTTGAGCAGTGCATACAGAGAGGCATGGGCAGGAGCATGCAACTATGCATCATGCTATTGAAGTAGCTGTGCACTATACAGTGTGTACCTTATGCAACAAATTAAATATTTTTACCGTAGTATACGTTCACTGACGTAAAAGAAAGATGGCCATTTCCCTGTTTCACCCTCCTAGATGTGTGTGTCTGTATGTATGTGTGTATGTGTGTGTGTGTGTGTGTGTGTGTGTGTGTGTGTGTGTGTGTGTGTGTGTGTGTGTAAAGTAATGTTCTTGCTCAAGGTTCAACCAATCACCAGTCAAATTTCATTACGATACCTTTTTGTTTCGTGAGCAAATTTTGATGAAATAAAGGCTACATATTGCCCTTAAACTATGCTCAATTGACCTGTGAAACTCCATGAATTCAGACAGACATTAAGGTTTAAGATAAGAATTCTAATTACTAAATCTCTTTTTTGCATTATCCGATTTTGATTAAATAAAGTCTATACGTTACTTCAAGCTACACTCAATTTTCCTATGAAGCCCCCATGAAAATTCGTCTAGTAGTTTTGGATGCTAGTGTGCTCAAGCAGACGCCGATATGACAGCTTTTCTTCTTAGAATAGGTATCTGGAAATAAAGCAAACTGGCAAGCTCTGGACCAATTAACACCGCAGATTTAAAATGAAAAGTTAAACAGACAGTTTTGTCAATTTAAATCAGATATTTTCGAGCAGAAATGTGTATTATAAAATAAAATACTGTCAATCCTCGAGTGCATATCAAAATTAAAACGTTGCCTCTGATCAGTCTTCGATTGTCATTTAAACTGTACTTACTATTACATAATTGCAATTTTTCTAGATGATTTGTTTGAATTGCTGAGAAAGATGTGTTTTATATTACTTTACATTTCATAAAATGTAATAACCATAGAAAGGAACCTGATATCCCGTGATGAGGTTGGTGACCAATGTTTTATGGATCGACATGGCTTTTGAAATTCGTAGAAAAAGTAAACACGTTTTATCAAAATTAATGGGATATTACTTCTAGTGCTATACTCAAAATTGTATGGCAAGAGTAAAACCCAACATAAATTTAAATACTTGATTATGAAGTGTGAACAAATGCATCAACTAATCAAACTTTTGGATGTACACAAACTACCTGTAATTACTTTTTTTTGAAACTCTGTAGTGTTGATCTGAAGGGTATTGTCATTTTTATTTTGGTGACATTATCTGTGTTTCGATTAGAACAAAATCTAAATTGGATTCTTTTAAACACCCATTGCCATGTAAATAGTTTTGTCTCAGCAATCGCAAGGTCTACACAGGCTTCGCTTAGTGCGAAATCTTTTCCATTGTTCATTACTCTGTAAAAGATTTTATTCGATGCTCCATGAGGTGACATCATTTTATGGAATGTCCTCATTTATTTTTGTGATCAATGACTTCTGGGTGACAGGATGGCGGTAAAAATAGTTTCATATGTTCCGTCATATCAATGAGCTACAAAGGAAGGAATGTCTGAAGTTAAATGGCAGCCATTCATGCTTTAGTGTCTTTTGAAATATAGATGTGGACATGGAACTTCGTAATGTATGCATTAATATTCTGTGGTCCGTGTAAGGTAGCTCGTTACATCTGCTGGATTAATGAGTGTGGGCATGTTTTCATCATGTTTCACTTTGCAGTAACATCGTTATCAGTGGATTTGCCCTCATTCATCTTCTGTGAATACACTCTGACAAGTTTACGTTTTGATACCTAAAATAACGCCTCATATGAACCTAAATCTCTCTGTTGCCTCTTTAACGAGGTCCATAAAAATTCTATTAATTCAAGTCCATGCGCTAAAAATATGTAACCCAGCTGGAAGGTAACGGCATACACCATGCATTGAAGGGGATGTTAAGAGACATTTTGCTACCTATCATATATTTGTGTAATTTTAACGTTGTGAGAATGTTTTATGACAGAATGTTTTCCATTTTTCTGCAGTACTAATCTCGCTGGCGTGCAGAACAGCAATGCTACTGATGACAGTGGCAGTTCAGTTTCCAAAGTTTTCCTGGGTGCAGAAGCAGGCAACAGGATACAATGCACCACCAGACAGGAAGCATCCTGTGGGAATGAAACTGATACAAGGCATCTGGCACACAGGTGTGACATCTGCAAAAAGACATTCGCACAGTTGCAGGACCTGAACAAGCATACCCACATGGACAAAAATGGTTTTTTATATTCGTGTAACTTATGTCACAAAACTTTTAAAAGGAGGGAAAATTTGAAGAAGCACTGCCGTCTGCATACTGGTGAACGGCCATACAGCTGTAGAGCTTGTAACAAGACATTCACAGTAAAAAGTACTTTGAAGGAGCATTTGCGGATGCACACAGGTGAGCGCCCATACAGCTGTGGCATTTGCAACAAGACATTCAAATTAAATAGCCATTTACATCAACACAATGTGCTGCATACTGGGGAACGCCCCCACGCCTGTGGCGTTTGTAACAAGACGTTCAGATCAAGTAGCAACCTGAAAAAGCATTCACAGTTGCATACTGGCGAACGCCCGTACAGTTGCGGCGTTTGCAACAAGACATTTGTAACAAATGGCAACCTGAAGGCGCACTCACGGCTGCACACTGGTGAACGCCCCTACAGCTGTGGCGTATGCAACAAGACTTTCAAATCAAGTAGCCATCTAAAGACGCATTCAAGGCAGCATACTGGCGAACGCCCCTACAGTTGTGGTGTTTGCAACAAATCTTTCAAGCAAATTGGCCACCTGAAACAACATTCACAGCTTCATGCTGGTGAAAATGTCTAAATCTAGTGCTGTTTGCATCAAGACAATCACACAATGTAATAGTCTTAAAGAGCATTCGCAGCTGCACGCTGTCAAATGTCCTTACACCAATAGTGTGTGTCATAAGCGATTCAGCAGCGAAAGCAACCAGCAGCTCTTCTCACAGCTGCCCACTGGGGAAGGACAATGCAGTTGTCTCATTTGTCATACTGAGGAAGCAACTAATTCTTCATAAAAAGTGACATACATATAGTTGTGACGTGTGTGTGAAAAGATTTGAAACCAGTCACAGATTGGAGAAGCACTCGCACTGTCACACAGGTGACAGTTGTGGTATGTGTGTCAAGTTAATGAATCGTCTCAAAGACTTGCAAATACACCTGTGGGTACACCATGGCAAATACTCCACTCACTTTGACTTGCATCATACAGTGTTTAAGATCGGAAGTCGCTTCACAGTGCCTATGAAATCTCACATCTAGGATGATTCTTATGACTGTTTTGACTGTAAAAGTTAAATCTGGAGGAGAAGCTGGCTAAGGATGTGATTTTTGGGGCCACCCTTATGCTTGGATAATCATGTAGAATTAACAGCTTTTTAATTTATTCGTGTCATGTGGAGGATTGTATAGTTTTTATAATTGCACCATAATAATCAGTGTGACACTTAATTTGGAGGAAATAATGTATTATGAGAAGTTGTGCCGCTAATTTTTGTCAGGAGTGTCTTTCATGACACTGTACATCCCTCTCTCTCTCTTCCCTACAGCCAATTCAACCTCATTCCTTTGCAGTCAAATATACTTAAAAACTTCATAGTTGTGACTAATCGCAATCCAATCTTTTGGTGAAATGGTATTGTATTTTTTCCTGTATTACCCAACACTTCATTTGTGTAGAGAATCAACTGTCAACTTTCCTTTAGGTAGCCATGGACACCCATAAACACTTGACAGTCAGTGAGCCATTTTCCAATCATCTGATTGCGAACATTGTGTGATATGCCTACTAGCATCTGGTCTTAATGTCTCAGTTTTTTTACCGTAGAGTCATTGTTAAACGCCAGTATACTGGCTTTTGGACAGTGTAGCTTTTTAAGTAATATTCCAATCTGTTGGCACTTAGTTTCTTGAAGGAAAATAGCATTAGCACATCCATATTATATGCAATATTATTTCTTAGTGAAATCTCCAAAAAGGTACATGAGAAATTCAAATGTTAGCGTCCATCATGCACAAATGTGGTATGAGCAATAACTCATCACGATACTGGTAACCTGTAATAATACGGCTAGTAAAAATTCAACTGCACCATACATGTTTACAGAACTGAAAATCGAAGAACCCTGATAATTGGTTTCCATTCTGTGTTGTATGTGTAAGCTTTTGACATACATCAGTCATGCATGTTCTGAATATCAATCAGTCTATTCCTCCTTGATTCACAGATTCCATAATCATTTCTGTGTATTTACATTTCTTGCTTTCAAAAGCTAATGTCATAATAGGGTAAGTTGCAAGTCTGTCAACCATAATTCTTCCATGATTAAAAGCAGATAGCTAATACTATGGGTGTCATGTTCGTAAATGAAAGACAGTGACTCCATTTGAGGTCACTAAAAGTGGGAGAAACTGGTCTTGGTGCGTCACAGTGTATCACCAGCGTCCAGTTATACACCGCAGAGAAATCATAGTGGTGTCACACAAAGTTCATACCCAAACTGCTGGGTCAATGCAGAATATAATACGAAACATACTTCAAAACCTCTCCTTTTTGTTTAGTTCTGACCCCATAGTAGCATTCCATAACAACGCTACCTCCACAGGATTACCCTATTGCGACAACGTAACCCCAAGAGAAAGCTAGTATTTGTGTGCTGTAGCCTTCTATGAAACTTCACGTAAATGGTAATCGTCGAAAACAAGTGACACCCTGCCAGGACAGAGCTATTAACAAATCATGGCTACACTGCTGCCTATTACAGTGACAAGTGAATAACACTACTGGCTTTTTTTAAAAACACTGGAATTTTAACAATAAGAAAAAAAGGTTTGTAATGAAAACAGTGTGTCCAAAAACCACTTCAGTGGAGATAAATCGATTTATTGTTGGCGAATCGTAAATTATTAAATTTTTAATATGTGTACTATGCAACATATTATTTGGTAAATAGGTATGACTCAGTAACTTATTTTAATAGTTATGATAAATATTTTCCCTCCCTACACTAAACTTACATAGAAAATCTTGGTATCACTTATGAATATTACTGTTCACCAGCATGTTGCAGTGGACAAGTGATGATATTTACAACAAATTTGTACTCTCTGGTGTAACTCAAGCTCCTATTCTTAGTAAATGTTTTGTCTTATGTAAAATGAACATTTTTAAAGAAAATAAACACATAAATAAATGATAAACAACATTTCTTGTGTTTTGTGGAAGAACTGCAAAGGTAAATCCTGTTATTCATTTTATGTAGTTTGTGTACAAGTGGCTTGTGTTCGGCCTGTTTTCACTATGTGGTCCACATGAATGCTTACGTAGGGCAGAATATCTAAGGTAAAATTACGTTATTTTTATCGAACAATTAATACACACCGGTAAAAGGAACATATTCAGTCCTGATGTTGAAAAACAATGGAGAGGGATACGGAAATCACCTTACAAGAGTGTCCCAGGAGTAATTGTCAATTTTCAGGGATGTAACGAGAACGATCAAATTGTTCAAATGGCTCTGAGCACTATGGGACTTAACATCTGAGGTCATCAGTCCCTTAGAACTTAGAACTACTTAAACTCAACTAACCTAAGGACATTACACACATCAATGCCCGAGGCAGGATTCGAACCTGCGACCGTAGCGGTCGCGCGGTTCCAGACTGAAGTGCCTAGAACCGCTCGGCCACTCCGGCTGGCCGGGAACGATCATTTGAAACAAAAAAGTCTAGTAAAAATGGGCTCTAAAATGCGTATCTTAAGAGCTTTAGTGGAGAAACGGATAAACAACGTCTAAAATCGACAAATGTCATTCAGCAAGTCGTTGATTACAGAGGGGCGTTTTGTGGATACAGCTTTACATTACAGCAGGAAACAGCGCAGTTCCTTACAAACGCGGGATTGAGAATTTCTGTGTAAACTGATCCCTAATTAATTTCACTGTTTTCCAAGGTAATCCACTGTTGTGTGAGTGGTGATATACACAGAACTTTAAATGCTTAATTCTGTTTTTAAATGATCCTTTACTAAGTAAAAATCAGGCGAATTGCCCCCTTTTAATCTTTATACCAATGAAAAGATGAGTGAAATAAATATTACTGTCAGTGGTGTTGACAAGCCACTGAAATCGTTAAAATTGAATGAAGCTGTAGGGCTCGATGGAACCCATGTCAGATTCTATACTGAATTTTGCGGCTGAATTGGCCCCTCTTCTAGCTATACTCTATCGTACATCCCTCAAACAAAAAAACCATGCCCAGTTCTTGGAGAAAAGCATAGATTTCACCTGTCTATGAGAAGGGTAGTGGAAGTGATCCACAAAACTACCATACTGTGTTTTCTGTAATGAAGGACTCTCTGAAAGAAGCTGCATAAATATTCAGTCAGATCTTGATAAGATTTCAAAGTGGTGCAAGTATTTCCAACTTGTTCGAAGTGTTTAGAAATGTAAAATTTTGCTCTTCACAAAAAGAAAAAAAAAAACATAGTATCCTATGACTGTCAAATCAGTAAGGCATTGCTGGAATCGGTTAACTGATACAAATACCTGGGTGTAACACTTTGTAGGGATATGAAATTGAATGATTGAAGAGGTTCAGTCGGGGGAAAGCAAGTGGGAGACTTTGATTTATTGGTAGAATACTGGGGAAGTGCAATCAACCTACAAAGGAGGTTGCTCAGAAATCTCTTGCACGACCCATCCTAGAATATTGCTCAAGTGTATGGGATATGTACCGGAAAGGGCTAAATGGGGATGATAAGCGTACGCAGAGAAGGGCAGCATGAATGGTCGTATGTTTGTTTGATCTGTGAGAGAGTGTAACAGAGATACTGAAGAAACTGAACTGTAAGACTCTTGAAGATAGATATAAACTGTCCCAAGAAAGTTTAGTAACGATGTTTCAAGAACCGGTTTTAAGTGATGACTCTAGAAATATATTACAATCCCATATTTATTGCTCACAAAGGGACCGTGAGGATAAGATTAGAATAATCACTGCATTTACAGAGCCATTCAAATAAACATTCTTTCCACGCTGCGTACGTGAATGGAGCGTGAAGAAAACCCTAATAATTGGTGCAATGGGACATATCCTCCGCCATGCACCTCACAGTGGTTGCCAGAATATAGATGTAGACGTCACGTCGATATACACTTAAGCACCAAAGAAACTGTTATAGACATGCATATTCAAATACAGAGATGAGTAAACAGGCAGAATACGGCGCTGCGGTCGACAACGCCTATATAAGACAAGAAGTGACTGGCGCAGTTGTTAGATCGGTTACTGCTGCAGCAGTGACAGGTTATCAAGATTTAAGTGAGTTTGAACGTGCTGTTACAGTCGGCGCACGAGAGATGGAATACAGCATCTTCGAGGTAGCGATAAAGTGCGAATTTTCCCATACGGCCATTTCACGAGTGTACAGTGAATATCAGCAGTGCGGTAAAACATCAAAGCACTGACATCTCTGCGGCTGGAAAAATGTCCTGCAAGAACGGGACAAACGACGACTGAAGAGAATCGTTCAACGTAACAAGTACAACACTTTCGCAAACTGCTGAAGATTTCAGTGCTGGGCCATCAACAAGTTTCAGTGCGAAAACCATTCAGTGAAACAACATCGATACAGGCTTTCGGAACCAAAGGCCCACTCGTGTTATAACGCTCCTACCTCTCTGGCTAATTAAGCTTTTGCATATGACCGTGTAGCTGAAGTCCCCAATACGTGTGGAAAAAGCGTCTGCTCCGAAGAATAATGAAAAACGGAGTGAAGTAGATGAAGTTATAACCGAGTCACCACTGCTCAGTACTTTAGCAATGACGATTAGAAACAAATTTCGGTTATCTTTAAATATTTTTTGTTACGTAAACTGATTTTTAATTAACAGTAGTTATAGTGCGTTTAAAATAAGTTCCGATTTTTGTCAGTTCAGCACGGAGCGAGTGGATGGAAGCGTAGTTGCCAGCGTGTGTGTAGCTCGCGTCAGCAGATGACCACAGTACAATGCCAAGCGTACTCGGCGCGGGAACTGCCAGGGTCGCTTGGCTGCGTGAACAGCAAGCTGGCCAATCTGCGATCTTTCTAAAAGGATTTTGAAGAAAACTCTCATTCTGACACATCATATAATTTAAGTCGCCTGCTTCATGACGCACCACCTATCATTTCGTTAATGCTCACAGTTATAGTGATATTTCGATAATAGGTAAATTAGTGCAAGAAATTCTTAGTTTGCAGTAGAAAATAGGTGTCGCTATGAATTTGTGTTTGATGCATGTTAGGTTATATGTTGCTGCGTATTAAATGTAGGTAATATATTTAATTATTCTTTATATTTGACAGCTGCAAAATACTAACGCGAATTCTTTACAAACGAATGGAAAAACTGGTAGAAGCCGACCTCGGGAAAGATCAGTTTTGATTCCGTAGAAATGTTGGAACACGCGAGGCAATACTGACCCTACGACTTACCTTAGAAGAGAGATTAAGGGAAGTTCAAAAATGGCTCAAATGGCTCTGAGCACTATGGGACTCAACATCAAAGGTCATCAGTCCCCTAGAACTTAGAACTACTTAAACCTAGCTAACCTAAGGACATCACACACATCCATGCCCGAGGCAGGATTCGAACCTGCGACTGTAGCAGTCACGCGGTTCCGGACTGAAGTGCCTAGAACCGCACGGCCACCGCGGCCGGCAAGGAAGGTCAAACCTACGTTTCTAGCATTTGTAGACTTAGAGAAAGCTTTTGACAATGTTGACTGGAATATTTTTTTTCAAATTCTGAAGGTGGCAGGGGTAAAATACAGGAAGCGAAAGGCTATTTACAATTTGTACAGAAACCAGATGGCAGTTATAAGAGTCGAGGGTAGTGGTGGGCAGGAAATCGCGTATCTGTTAGAAATCACAGTGACTGAGAAGTCACAGATATCACAGTAGCAACTTTACAGAATCTAACTGCGATTTCAGTCACAGTTAGCAGTCGCAAGTAGTATTTCACATTCAAAGACGTGAGCCATCTATTGGTCGAATTTAGCACTGCTTTCTGCGATTTCAGTGACAAGTCGCAACTAAGAGTCGCAAGTAGCAACTAAAAAGCGCGGTTAACAGTGGCATCTGTTGGCCGAAGTTCGTACTACGTCCATCTCTGCGGTACGCTATGGAGTCTAACTGCGATTTCCGTGACAAGTCGCAACTAAGAGTCGCAAGTAGCAACTAAAAAGCGCGGTTAACAGTGCCATCTGTGGGTCAAAGTTCGTACTACGTCCATCTCTGCGATACGCTATGGAGTCTAACTGCGATTTCCGTGACAAGTCGCAACTAAGAGTCGCAAGTAGCAACTAGAAAGCGCGGTTAACAGTGCCATCTGTGGGTCAAAGTTCGTACTACGTCCATCTCTGCGGTACGCTATGGAGTCTAACTGCGATTTCCGTGACAAGTCGCAACTAAGAGTCGCAAGTAGCAACTAAAAAGCGCGGTTAACAGTGCCATCTGTGGGTCAAAGTTCGTACTACGTCCATCTCTGCGATACGCTATGGAGTCTAACTGCGATTTCCGTGACAAGTCGCAACTAAGAGTCGCAAGTAGCAACTAAAAAGCGCAGTTAGCACTGCCATCTGTTGAGCAAAGTTCATACTACGCTATTCGCTACCGAGTCAATCTGCGATTTCTGTGACAAATCGCAACTAAGAGTCGCAAGTAGCAACTAAAAAGCGCAGTTAACATACTTCTCCTAGTGTCATCTGTTGACCGACGTATGTACGTTATGAGAGCCTTGTGCCTCACGAGATCGATGTGCTGTGTGTGCATGTGAAGGGTTTATTTCAATAGTGGTACAAGTCCATTTTTGTTAATTTTGGGATATAGAGTCGTAAAGTTAAATGAGTGCTGAAAAATCTGCAGTTGAGATACCAGAAATATTCACCATATGGCTTCTTGCTAGAGATGAGCCTTTATTTATGTTTGTTTGGATCACTAATTTCAGAAGCATTATAGACAGAAAAGTGTAGGTAATGGACTTGTACCACTATTGAAATAAGCTCTTCATATTATATGACGACATGCACATTCAGCATCAGTTATGGTTGGTCAAATACTGCTGTGACTCTGAATGTATTATATTAATAAGAAGCGACATTGCCTTTTTCTCCTGAAAATATCGAGTAACGTAACAAATGTGTTTGATTCTGCTTCCAATATGACAGTTTTGGTTAATACTCCACATGCCTACAGGACTTTGCAATGTTAACACAGCAGAACTCAGACATCTGTATAAGTGTAGAGAAATGAAAACAGTCATATGAATGCCTCACAGTTCAAGACTCGGGAGAAAAGTTTTACACCTGGAGTTCTACATGACAACTTCACACACAAGAACTTTTTGCCGACACTACTACCACCTACATAAGTAAGCTTTTCCTGTGTCACTTTCAAGTAATGCACTAAGCTATTCCTGATTTAACTGGAAGATCTGTACTTCCCACTTTCATATCAACAGCCTCAAAATGCATATTGTAGACTTCGGGATATGCTACAGGTCAGTGTCACACCAAGATTGTGGAGAAAGGGGGGGGGGGAGGCGGCATGTCACTCTCCAACAAGTGTTTACCAATAAATAAGTGGCGGAAAATTACGGGTATAGGACGGCTTAACATGTGGAAAATGAGATTTTTATTATTCACTCAATGTATTTAACATTTATTATTCCTTTAAAATCGCACAACAACTTCAATCAAACACTTTAATCAGTCATACACTTATTTCATAATTATTTCACTTTTAAACTGCAAATCCTCTAAGAGCTGTCTTGAATCTTCACGAGTCTCTCTCAACAGCCTTGATGTGGATAGATATGTACAGCAACCAGTAATCAGTCAGAACTGCGTCTGCAAAAACACAAGGATTATTAAACAATTTTTGCTGTCACTAATTACTAGCAATATAATTGACAGAGTAGATTGCTAATATTTGCTATATCACATTTGCTAATATTTGCTATATCACATTCGCAAGAACGATCTCACTGAAGTAATTAAGTCCATCAAAACGCTTAGAAACTAACCTGTCGTCTGACGAAAACGGTCTAAAGACTGGCAATTTCTTCAGATCTGTTGACAATGATATTTTGAATTATCACTTTACTGAGTGACTGAAATGTAGTTCAGGTACCTATGAACATAACAATATGTTAGAATTCATTTTCTAAACACGAACTATTACGGTACTGTGCGGCTACTTACATATTAATTACACTATTAATATTTTCACAGTTGTTTCTTTAATACAAAATTAAAGCCAACGGAAGAATAAACGTAAAACATACTTACCAATGACAGGTTTGTTGAGATGCAATTTTCTGTGTGGACAGATGTAACTTTTTCATACGGTGGTACGTCGCAGCAATCGCAGGAGTCACAGAAATCGCAGAAGTAGCAGAAGTCACAGAAATCGCAGAAGTCACAGAAATCGCAGAAGTAGCAGAAATCGCAGAAGTCGCAGAAGTAGCAGAAATCGCAGAAGTCGCAGAAGTAGCAGAAATCGCAGAAGTCGCAGAAGTAGCAGAAGTCGCAGAAATCGCGGAAGTAGCAGAAGTAGCAGTGGCGGAGGGATACGCGACTTAGGTTCCTTAACTGCGACTCTTAACTGCGACAAATCACAGTTAAGAATAACAGATACTGAAAAGTAGCATTCACAGAAATCACTGATATCGGAAAATCGCAGTTTAGCCCATCACTAGTCGAGGGGCATGCAAGGCAAGCAGTGGTTGGGAATGGAGTGAGACAGCGTTGCAGGCTATCCCCGATGTTATTCAATGTATATATTGAGCAAGCAGTAAAGGAATCAAAAGAAAAATTTGGAGTAGGAATTAAAATCCATGGAGAAGAAATAAAAACTTTGAGGTTCGCCGATGACATTGTAATTCTGTCAGGAACAGCAAAGGAATTGGAGGAGCAGTTGAACGGAATGCACAGTGTCTTGAAAGGAGGGTATAAGACGAGCATCAACAAAAGCAAAACGAGGATAATGGAATGTAGTCGAATTAAGTCGGATGATGCTGAGGGAATTAGATTAGGAAATGAGACACTTAAAGGAGTTCTGCTATTTGGGGAGCAAAATAACTGATGATGGTCGAAGTAGAGAGGATATAAAATGTAGACTGGCAATGGCAAGGAAAGCATTTCTGAAGACGAGAAATTTGTTAACATCGAGTGTTAGGAAGTCGTTTCTGAAAGTATTTGTATGGAGTGTAGCCATGTATGGAAGTGAAACGTGGACGATAAATAGTTTAGACAATAAGAGAATAGAAGCTTTCAAAATGTGGTGCTACAGAAGAATGCTGAAGATTAGATGGGTAGATCACATAACTAACGAGGAGGTATTGAACAGAATTGGGGAGAAGAGGAGTTTGTGGCAGAACTTCACATAACTAACGAGGAGGTATTGAACAGAATTGGGGAGAAGAGGAGTTTGTGGCACAACTTGACTAGAAGAAGGGATCGGTTGGTAGGACATGTTCTTAGGCATCAAGGAATCTCCAATTTAGTACTGGAGGGCAGCGTGCAGGGTAAAAATCGTAGAGGGAGACCAAGAGATGAGTACACTAAGCAGATTCAGAAAGATGTAGGCTGCAGTAGGTACTGGGAGATGAAGAAGCTTGCACAGGCTAGAGTAGCATGGAGAGCTGCATCAAATCAGTCTCAGGACTGAAAACAACAACAACAACAACAACAACATCGCTGTCTGTTTCGAATCTCGGGAAAATGGGTTGTGCGTAAAGCGCTCTGACGCGAACCCGTGCGTCAGTGAAAAAACTAGAATTAAATATTCATAAATTCCTCGTATCCCATAAATGTTTTGAGATATCGAAACAAGATTTTGGCACTTCCTGGCAGATTAAAACTGTGTCCCCGACCGAGACTCGAACTCGGGACCTTTGCCTTTCGGTCGGGCACACAGTTTTAATCTGCCAGGAAGTTTCATATCAGCGCACACTCCGCTGCAGAGTGAAAATCTCATTCTGGAAACATCCCCCATGCTGTGGCTAAGCCATGTCTCCGCAGTATGCTTTCTTTCAGGAGTGCTAGTTCTGCAAGGTTCGCAGGAGAGCTTCTGTAAGTTTGGAAGGTAGGAGACGAGATACTGGCAGAAGTTAAGCTGTGAGGACCGGGCGTGAGTCGTGCTTCGGTAGCTCAGATGGTAGAGCACTTGCCCGGAAAGGCAAAGGTCCCGAGTCCGAGTCTCGGTCGGGTACACAGTTTTAATCTGCCAGGAAGTTTCATATCAGCGCACACTCCGCTGCAGAGTGAAAATCTCATTCTGGAAACATCCCCCATGCTGTGGCTAAGCCATGTCTCCGCAGTATCCTTTCTTTCAGGAGTGCTCGTTCTGCAAGGTTCGCAGGAGAGCTTCTGTAAGTTTGGAAGGTAGGAGACGAGATACTGGCAGAAGTAAAGCTGTGAGGACCGGGCGTGAGACGTGCTTCGGTAGCTCAGATGGTAGAGCACTTGCCCGGAAAGGCAAAGGTCCCGAGTTCGAGTCTCTGTCGGGCACACAGTTTTAATCTGCCGGGAAGTTTCATATCAGCGCACACTCCGCTGCAGAGTGAAAATCTCATTCTGGAAGATTTTGGCAAATGATAACGATTGCGAGACTGTTTCGTCATAAAATTAATATGCGGAATTTCCATATCTACAGCGATATTCAAGCGACTACAGATTTTTCAAATAAACAAAGTTATTATTGAGGATCATGGTGAAACGAGAACTGCTGTGGGTTTTGTACGAGGGCAGTCCCAAAAGTAAGGTCTCCTATTTTTTATAAGTACATAGACCTGTTTATTTCTACAATGGTTTGCATCAGTTTACAACTTGAACATTTAACTATTTTTCTACATAATCACCATTTCTGTCATGCATTTTCGTAGACACTGTGGCAGTTTTTGTATGCCCATGTCATTCCAGCTCGCCGCCATGCTGTTGGGAAAGTTATGAACCTCTTCTTTCACCTCGTCGTCGGAGCTGAATCGCTTTCCGGCCAAATGTTCCTTTAACCTAGGGAACTGGACGCCAAGTCAGGACTATAGGGTGGGTGCCTGATTATGTTGCACTGAAACTGTTGCAGGAGAGCAACGGTTTGCCGAGCCATGTGTGGGCGAGCGTTGTCATGGAGAATGTGTAAGCCCTTGCTCAACATTCCTCTTCTCCGGTTCTGAATTTCCCGTTTGAGTTTTTTCAGAGTCTCACAGTGCCTGGAAGCGTTAATTGTGGTTCCAACGATTCAGCTCCGACGACGAGGTGAAAGAAGAGGTTCATAACTTTCCGAACAGCATGGCGGCGAGCTGGTATGACATGGGCATACAGAAACTGGCACAGTGTCTACGAAAATGCATCGGCAGAAATAGTGATTATGTAGAAAAATGGCTAAATGTTCAAGCTGTAAACTGATGCGAACCATTGTAGAAATAAACAGGTCTATGTACTTATAAAAAAAATAGGAGACCTTACTTTTGGGATTACTCTCGTAACAATATGTTCAAATGTTGTGAATTCCTAAGGGACCAAACTGCCGAGATCATCGGTCCCTAGACTTACACACTACTTAAACTAACTTATGCTAAGAACAAAACACACACACACACACACACACACACACACACTCGCCCGAGGGAGGACTCGAACCTCCGGCGGGACAGGGCCGCTCGGCTGTAACAATACAAGTGAAGAAGTTGCACGTTAACTTTTATAGTGAGAATTTGCTGTTCATAAGCTACTGACCTGATTTGCTCTTGGTTGTTAGTTTAATAATACGCTATTTCAGGATTCTGTGGCAGTTTCAACTGCATTGCAGTGTTAGTGAGATGAATATTTCTAAACTCTGCTGCGTTTTAACAAGAGAGGCAGATATAACGTGGCAACAGGAGAAGTCACGTATTCCTCAAAACTCGTCACAGTCCTTCATGAATCAATGTGCCCTCAACAACCTTCTTGGTATTATGGCTAACACCTCAAGCCAAGCCCTGTTGTGTAACATCTGCAGTGGCTTCTTTTATCAGCATTTCAATCTCAGTGACCATAGACTTCTTGCTGTTTGTTGCTACATTACTTTTCGCCTAGGCCCATATACCCTGTCGGATTTAAATGAGCATGATTAGGATGAAGCCTGATTAAACTATGTCCTTTACCGTTAGCCAGTTCGTCAGCATGGTAGTGTGAAGTTTTGGCTTGTACAACACTGAAAGTTCCATTAACTTCGCTTTATACATGGTACGTTAAACTTTATCTCGTGGAATATTTGTTTGAACCCAGCGACAAACATCCGCTTTTTTTTCCACTGCGTTGTTGGAGCTTTACGCATCACAACAGTGTAGCATGGCGTTTTGTCCATTACTACTGTCGAATTCCGAGGAATGTTTTGCAGCAGAACGTTGTCTTCCCAGCTGTTGAACGTGTTCTTGGACGACACTTTTATTGCAAATCTCGTATTCAGATGTACTGCAGTGTTGTCATTAACGCAACGCCAATCAAAACACTTGTCCACAATACCTCACGAATACAGAACACTTGAACCCCAGAAAATACGACTTTAGAGCTGACAAACGTTGATGCATATAACGCGTGACACCACGTGGTACTGTTTACTCATGATGTGACAACAAGGGCCCTTTACCAGCCGAACCGGTGGCGGCGTGGTAGGGAAAGCCATTGGTGTTACCTGGTCAACGGCGTCACGTCCCCCTCCGGTCAGCCAATCGTCAAAAGTCGCAGCTATTTTAAATGCACTACAGTGGAAAATTTGGTAAAAATGTTTTCAAAGTATGTCATTAATGAAATAACCAACAGTCGCCAGTTCCTCACCGGAATAAGAATAATTAAACTGAAACTGGACTTTTTACTCGTAAGCAATCTTATGTAAGAATAGTTTTTCGTGTCATGACATAGGTACAGTACCTAACGCGCACTTTCAAGTACTTCATACGACACACGTCACAATAGTCAGATAATAATCAAATAGCAAACACACATACAACATCTTATATTAATTTTCAAGTGTCAATTACAGTAAGATTGTTTACTGGGTGTGGACAGAAACTTTCTTGCTGCGGTACTCACCGTAATGCTAACTGTCGTAATTGAAATAAGCAAAAAGATTGTTTAAATATACTCGTTGGTAAGGACTGTCATTTACCTAGCAGTTACTCTGGTATTCCTATGTAATAAAAGTTATAAATTATGCCACAAGCTATAAATTAAAAACCGTACTTTGCCAGTGAAATTCAGTGTCCAAGTCACATAAAGTTTTACTACTCATTTTTTGATAATGAAAGTTACTTTATTTTTAACAAATAAATTAATACTGCTTTTTGCACCATTGTATTTCTGATATTATTCATACTACAGCCAAAGATTTCATTATTATGTAATTGTCCAAAAGTTGGAATAATTATGTTTTGATAATCTAACAAATTAATATTCACTTCATTTTCAGTTCATTTTCTGATTATCTCGGTTCGTCAAAAGGGATAGGATGCATACTACTTGGATAACGACTTAGGAAAATTATTTACGTGACAACATGCACGAAAACAATGTTACTTAACCAATACACTTCTAATTATAAAAAGTCTAGATCTTATTTCACTTTACGATGCTGTTGGTTTGTCGAGCGACTTGATTTAGCGGTAAAATAAGGCATAGGTTGATCTTCTTGCCATACCATAGCCAATAACAAGTGCCCACAGTACTCTTGATGTTATGTGAATTACTGTTGCTGCATTTGTACTATACTCAATATATGTCATAGACATACCTTGCCCATATTCAACATCCGCCAAAACAACCATTACAGTTTTCACTGCTCCGCACTTCGGAAACAGACTTCATCTCCGCACTTTTGCATAGCCACACCGGCGAATACACACAACAGTCTCCTCGCGACCCCGAACTGCTGCTTCTTTGGGCGCGATAATGCATTTACAATTTATTATATTCTTTGACAATAACTTTCACCTGACTAGTCCAGCGTGTCTACTTACAAAATGTTAACATTCCATTCGGATTCTCTTTTTTAAACACTAAATAGCATTTGTAACTTGACAACACATTTACAAGAATAATATTCATCACAACTAATAAAACAAACTTCCTAATACACACAGAAAATGTATGATCATCCACAGAGTTGTGGTGTTATAGTGTACCCTTGATGACTGCATGATACAAAGCTTTATACCTCGCCTGTGCCTGTGAACTCCAAAATTTGACTGTTGACTACTGGAAACACGTTGCCTGGTCGGACGAGTCTCGTTCCAAATTGTATCAATCAGATGGACTTGTACAGGTATGGAGACAACCTCACGAATCCATGGATCCTGCATGCCAGCAGGGGACTATTCAATCTGCTGGAGGCTCTGTAATGGCGTGGGACGTGTGCAGTTGAAGTGATATGGGACCCCTCATAGGTCTAGGTACGACTCTGACAGGTGACACATACTTAAGTATCCTGTCTGACCACCTGCATCCATTCATGTCCATTGTGCATTAGGCAATTCCAGTAGGACAATGTGACACCCAACACGTGCAGAATTGCTACAGAGTGGCTCTAGGAACACCACTCTTCTGAGTTTAAACACTTCCACTGGCCACCACTCCCCAGATATGAGCATTATTGAGCATATCTGGGATGCCTTGCAACATGCTGTTCAGATGAGATCTCCACACCCTCGTATTCGTACGGTTTTATGGACAGCCCTGCAGGATTCATTGTGTCAGTTCCCTCCAGCACTACTTCAGACATTAGTCGAGTCCATGTCACGTCGTGTTGTGGTATTTCTACATGCTCATGGTGGCCCTGCACGATATTAGCTTGAAGGTATATTTGTTGTCATGTGATCAGCAGTTGTTCACCATACCCTGTCACTGTTGTGGGTTTATTTATTAGTATTAGTAGACTTAAAGTGCGCAGCAAGTCCTGTAGTATTATGGTGTATCTGTATTCCTCATAGTGTCTGTATTTCAGATTCTGTATGGTGTATGTTTCATTGTGTCTAAATGTCTCATTGTGTCTATGTTCAGTAACCTAATAGTTATTAAATAAACATACAATGGTTGCCCAAAAAAGTAAAGCAACGCATGTTTTTTCAGCTGAAAACAGTGCTACGAATCCGAAACGTTACGTGTGTATTATTTGAAGTCTCCTGAGTGAGCGCGCCAAGTTTCCGTCATTTCTGACAGATAGCGTAACTGCAGGACACTTTCAAAATGGCGTCGGTAGGTGATTCACGTTACAAGCAACGTGCGGTCATTGAATTTCTCACTGCAAAGAAAGAAACCGTGGGGAATATTCACAAACGCTTGTGCAAACTCTACGGAGCATCTGCTGTCGACAAAAGTACAGTCAGTCGCCCGGCACGGAGGGTGAAGTCATCAAAGGCGGTTTGGCGGAGCTCCACTATTTACAGCGGTGAGGGAGACCATCCACGGCCGTCACATCTGACACACCTGACCTAGCCTCCTCGGACTTGTATGGGCCATTAAAGGATGCCATTCGTGGAAGATATTTTGAGGACGATAAGCAAGTTCAAATGGCTCTGAGCACTATGGGACTTAACATCTATGGTCATCAGTCCCCTAGAACTTAGAATTACTTAAACACATCACACAACACCCAGGATAAGCAAGTGATTCACGCAGTGAAGTACAGGTTCCGTCACCGGGACAAGGATTGGTACTGACAGGGCACACACGGAATTGTTTTGCGCTGGAGGAATGCCATAGAATGGGATGGAGATATCGTGGAAAATAGGGTGTGTAGATAAAACAACATTCTTTCGTGTGTGTAGTTCTCATTATGTTTAATAAAGAATTTTTGGAGAAAAAAATGGGGTGCATTACTTTCTGGGTAACCTTCATATTTGTTCACACTACTAATAAACGGTCTGTAGTTTAGTATTGATCAACTGTGCATGAACAAACATATCAAGCATAAACTAATGAAACTTTTAATTAAGACAAACACAACACAAAAAAATCTGATTCGATTTAGTTAGTTACTGTGAGGACTCATCAACAAACGTGGAGACTGATTTTTTTATTTTTTATTTTTTCAAAAATGTCTATTACTCCATTTCAGTGGGAACATGATTTTTTTGAAATTCTCTCCTACTTGAATGCACTTTATATAGCTCCTCTGCCAGTCCTCAAACACATGATGGAGGCCATTTTTTGTCAGGTCCTTGAGAATCATCTTACTTTTCTTGAGCACTGCTTTAGAGATATCAAATCAAATACCCTGAAGCTTTGCCTTTAGTGATGGGATTTAAAAAGAAATACAGGGTACAAAATCGGACCTATAAGGCAGATGTAGTACAAAGGTAATGTTGAATTGAGCCAAAAACTGCATGACTTTATTTGTGACATGGGGTTGCATGTTGTTATGAAATCGTCACCCTGTTCAAAAAGGATGGTCGTTTTCTTGCAATGTGCTTCCTCCGTTTAGCCAATATTGGCGTGCTGTAACAGTAGTGTGAGGGCAACTGCATGATGGTAAATCAATGCATGACAGTCAAAAAACGTGATCACCATCACTTTCCATGCAGATGGAAGAACTTTTTCCTTTTTAGTATTGCAGAACCTGTGCGACTTCCAGCAGCATTTCCTTCAGTATCGTAATACTCATATCATTACCACTGATAATCGATTCCAGAAATGTATTCCCTCCATGAGCAAAAACGGCGCAGCACCTCACGGCTTGTTTCCATTGGGGCAGCCTTTTGTTTGAGAGTCAAGAGATGTGGCTAACTGGCGCAAACATGAGTCACATGGAGATGATCATGCATAATCGTGAATACACTCCAATATGCAATTCTCAGCGCTTCACTGAGTTTACGAAATGTTGCCCGCCGATCCTCACAGTCAGTCACAGCAGAAGCACAAAAATCACGCAGACCTTGCTTCAGACAAACAAGTTGGCCTTGTTTGAAGTCCTTGAACCACCTAAACATTGTCGCATGAGGTAGTGCCTGTTCACCATACACTGTAGCTTTTCGTAAGAAACGTGGATGTACGGTTGAAACCAGAGGTTCCCAAACTTTTGTTTGTCACGCCCTCCTTCTGCCGAAAAGAAAACTTCTGTGCCCCACCCCCCTAAAAAATATAGAGATTTTTATTAATTATCAAGAAACTATTGAAAAATTTGTGATGGTGACGTCATGTAACATGGTGGGCTGTTAATGTATCGAGTCGCAGTTAGTACGTCATCAGTCTAGTCTAGTGATTATAAGCCACTCCTAAAGTAAAGAAAGTCCTTGGTAAACAAGGAAAAATATTTGCGACCTTTGCAGATTAGTGGATGCGGGCCATTATCTTAAGCTAAGTGTAGCTTCTTACTTTCACTCATTATTAGAAATAGTCACTCAGTCACGGTGTTAACGAACATCACTGATTTGTACGCCTATAGCGCTCCCCATTGTCATTGCGCATAGGTTGGCATTTATGTCAACGACGACAGTTACCGAACGGCGACAATCGCCCAGTTCTCAGAACCAGACAAAAAATAAAAAATAAGTTTTACGAAATAATTCTGCAGACTACACAGAGCTTTAAAAAATATGAGTAAAACAACTTCCTTACCTTGATTACATTCCCTTGCTGCACACCATTTCTTCACCAGTATACGATTTTAGGACTACTCTTCGCTTGCCGTATCTAGGATAAACTTTCGCTGTGTCTTCATCCAGAAGAAATACTGTTATTAGTTGAAATAACACACCACACGTAACATCAGAATCCATAAGGATCACATGCAGTAATTATATTTAAATCAGATTCACTATGTTTATTTTATATTGTTTCTTCGAAATAGTTTTTTATAATTTTACAGTATTACCTACATTTAAGGATAGATAGGAGAAAAATAACAAGTTCTCTTATAATGTGACGTATTTATTATAAAAATATTATTTCCACACACATATGGCAGGAAACAAACAAATAAATCAATGTGAAGGATGAGCTTGCAAATTTTTTACAAGATTTTGAATTCTTGGCTGAATAGTAGAAATTGCGCAACGTAAATCATTGGCAATACTGAGTTTTCTTCTAAGCTTATTTTTTATCGCCACTACCGCTGAAAATGCTCTTTCGCACAAATAAGTGCTTGAAAATGGTAAATACAGTTTCAGTGCTTGTTCTGCTGTGCTGGGATACACCGTGAGATATTTCACCCAAAATAAAGGCTTATCCATCTTCTCAAAGTCATACATCGCTGCAGGATCATTTTTAATTTCTAAGACTTCCTCTTGTAGTCTGTCTGGCAACACATCCACGTCAACGTGAAATGGATCCGTCGCTAACCTATAATAAATTTTATCATCACAACTCTTAGGGAAGTATCGTTCGAATTGATCAGTGAGGTGCTGCAAATGTTTCGATATTTTACTCTTAGTATCAGTATCCTTAAAATCGTTGTGAAATCTGGCTTCTTCCAGGATTCCAAACAATCTGGGAAAGCAGGAATAACTGCAGGCTACAATTTTACGTTTCCATAGTTGCAACTTATCAGTAAACGCTTTGATGGCATCCCGATGCAAAATTATGTTTGACTCTCCACCTTGTAATTTCAAATTCAATGTGTTTAAAGATTCGAAAATATCTGACAGACAAGCCAATGCAACATGAACACCGGGCTTTCTAAATTCCACATATAAATCAGTTTGTTTGTTATTTTCCAAAAACTGCATCACTTTGTCTCGAAGTTCAAATAATCTTCCTAGCATATTTCCTTTTGAGAGCCAGCGTACTTCTGTATGAAATAAAAGTGTTTTATACTCTGCTCCCAAGTCTTCACAAAGAGCCGTAAATAACCTGGAATTTAACGCAATCTTTTTAATATGATTCACGATTTTGATGCACAATTTCAAGACATCATTGAGTTCCTTTGGAAGTGTCTTCGCTGCCAATGCTTGACGGTTTATTACACAGTGGATAGCAGTAACACTAGGGTTTTTTTCTCTGACCATCTGCACGAATCCTGAGCGACATCCAAGCGTTGATGGGGCGCCCTCTGTGCATACGCCTATCAGTTTCTGCCACGATAACTCATTTTTACAAAAGAATTATATGAATTGCTTTTGAAGTTGTCTTTAACTCGGTAGAAAACAGCAACTCTTCTTTAATTGCTTCATTTTCTATATACCGAACGAAAGCTAGCAGTTGGCAACAATTCGCAACGTCGGTACTCTCGTCTAACTGTATTGCGAAAAACAGCGATTGTTTGACGGCCGTAACTAATTGATTTTGTATGTCTTCGGCCATATCATCAATCCGACGTTTCACAGTATTGAAACTTCCTGGCAGATTAAAACTGTGTGCCCGACCGAGACTCGAACTCGGGACCTTTGCCTTTCGCGGGCAAGTGCCCTACCATCTGAGCTACCGAAGCACGACTCACGCCCGGTACTCACACCTTTACTTCTGCCAGTATCTCGTCTCCTGCCTTCCAAACTTTACAGAAGTTTACAGGAAGTTTCATATCAGCGCACACTCCGCTGCAGAGTGAAAATCTCATTCTGGAAACATCCCCCAGGCTGTGGCTAAGCCATGTCTCCGCAATGTCCTTTCTTTCAGGAGTGCTAGTTCTGCAAGGTTCGCAGGAGAGCTTCTGTAAGGTTTGGAAGGCAGGAGACGAGATAGTAAAGCTGTTAGTACCGGGCGTGAGTCGTGCTTCGGTAGCTCAGTTGGTAGAGCACTTGCCCGCGAAAGGCAAAGGTCCCGAGTTCGAGTCTCGGTCGGGCACACAGTTTTAATCTGCCAGGAAGTTTCATATCAGCGCACACTCCGCTGCAGAGTGAAAATCTCATTCTGTTTCACAGTATTGTCAGAAAGCGGTATTTGTGAAGGTTTATGTTTACTTTTTGATCCAAGAACAGTATCAGCAGCTTTCAACAAACAGGGTTTGACTCATGTCTCTCCGATAATATGACTTTTCTTGGGCCTTGAAATAAGTAGCGATAACTCATACGAGGCTTCCAGTACCTTTTCTGATGTCTGAACGAAGGATCCAGCAGTGTCCAGCTTTATCCGTTTCAAATTATCACATTTTGCAGCAAAAAATTCCCTCGGCTTCTCTTTCAATGCACCATGCTTCGCCCACAAATGGCGTTGCAGACGAGAAGGTCTCATGGAATCATTGCTCAATACCTCATAGCAAATAACACATTGCGGCTGGTCAACACCACTTTTTGTATAGAAACAAAACCGTATTTGATATAATCATCATTATATTTACGTTTTATCACGACACTCATGGTGAAGTAAAAAGAAAACAAGAAGTTAACAGTATAATTTCGCACTAACACTGATTTTACTGAGGCACAACTGTGAAAGATTCAATGCGATTTCAGCAAAATCCAATACATCAGATGTGTTAACAACTGCAAGCAAACAACTGAAATAAAGGAAAGCTACTGTCGTCTGTCGGCACCTCAGATGACTGCCTGTGAGGAGTGGGGCGAAGAACGGGGAAGCCCAGCCGCAGCGCACGTAGTCAGTGCACTGTCTGTCTGCGACCTGGTGGCCGAGCAGGGCTCTTGCTGGGAGAAACGGGCTTTTCCCGGATTAGGGCGGAAACAGCCCACAGGCACCCTAAGAATTTGCTACCAGTTCTGCGGTGCTGTTCTGAGCAGTGCAGCGTGAGGTTTTATGCGAAAATCTTCGTGCCCCTATCTTTCGTTACTTATAAACGAAACTTTATAAGTTTTGAGATAACATCAATGAATTGGTTGTCAAATTTTACAGTAATTAAGTAAGGTCATGGATACACCTCACACATCGCTGGAAACTGTGCACAGTGCCAAGCAGTTATCTCTGTACTCGTACCAAAAGAAGCCATTGTCGCAGCAGAGAACGTACGCTAATTTCAAACGAAATTATGCCGTATTTCAAAAAGGCAGAAGAAAAATAATTGTTTTGTCAGATAAGTAATGCGAATGAAAGAGCTGTAGTGCTGACCGTTAGAAAAAAGTTAGCCTCACTAATGGACTTCATTGTCTACCTAGCTGGGTTATGTTTCATTGTTAGCACTCACGACAATGTTACCAGAACGGCGTGAAGTACTCTGCTCAAAACGAACACTTGTACTAGTTTCGCATTCACGTCGAGCACATTTTTGTGGTGACAAAGGGCATAATCCCATAATCCTGGCGTCCAAATTACGAACCCGCCAGTTCATCTGAAGCGTATACAGTCTGTTAAAGTCACTGTAATCGCATCACATGGGGATCCGCGGGTTTACAGGGTAATAAAACGGCATTTTTGCAGTTACGCGGTGTAAGTGATTATTACTCTGATGAACATAGCCTACTACGGCTAAAAGTTATAACATGATTACGTTCAGTTCATGTGTACAAATGTACGGAATAGTTAATACCTGATATTTCTGTTTTCCAGCCGGCCGGTGTGGCCGTTCGGTTAAAGGCGCTTCAGTCTGGAACTGCGTGACCGCTACGGTCGCAGGTTCGAATCCTGCCTCGGGCATGGATGTGTGTGATGTCCTTAGGTTAGTTAGGTTTAATTAGTTCTAAGTTCTAGGCGACTGATGACCTCAGAAGTTAAGTCGCATAGTGCTCAGAGCCATTTTTTTCTGTTTTCCAATTGTCAGAAGTAAGTTGTTTACAAATCTGAAATATTAGAATTAACGCATATCGCCTTCGTAATTTTGAGAGTTTCTGTGTGTGACATTCTAAACGTGACATTCTAAACGTGATCTTCAAAAGCTGAATGTTCTAGGATAGGTTATTGAGATAGGATTGCGGGAAGTGGGACGACAAACGATTGCATTTAGCACCATAATCTATCATTAATACCTGCACATTCATTTTTATTAAAATATCGATATTAAAAAGATATATTTGGTTTACACCGCTAACTCCACCCGCGCCCTCCTTGCAACAACATCACGTCCCCCCCCCCCCCCCCCCCCCCCACACACACACACACAGGGGGAAGCGCCCACCAGTTTGGGAACCTCTGGTTTAAACGAACACAGAATTTTATCACGCCGTACTGCTCCCCTCGCATCACCTCCATTGGTTGGCTGGATGGTTTGGGGGAAGGTACCAAACAGCGAGGTCATCGATTCCCTTGGATAAGGGAACGGTGGGTAAGGAAGTCAGCTTTGCCCTTTCAGAGGAATCATCCCAGCATTTGCCTGAAGCGATGTAGAGAAATCATGGAAAACCTAAATCAGGATGGCCGGACGCGGGTTTGAACCGTCGTCCTCCAGAATGCGAGTCCAGTGTGTTAACCACCGCACCACCTTGGTTGGTTGTCACCTCCATTGACTAGTACGCAAAATACGAGTACAAAGAGCGTCTCCAAAATTGAGCATTATTGTCAACCTACCGAAACAAGAGTGCTGCTTCCTGTGGATTATTATATATAAAAAACATGCTCTTTTCAAATATCCATGTTACAGATACGAAACTTATCACGGAAGCAAGATCAATCCTCGTGTGAAGTGTCGAGCTAAAGGCTGATTTATTTGTCGATTATCCTTTGAATATGAGTTCCTGTACGAAATTTCTAGTAATTTACGACGAACATTCTCATGACCACCCGTAGTCATTCAAATACCATTTCATTATCTTAGAACAATCTTTTTTACTAGGCATCAGCAGAGTCTACATCAGCCTTATTAGTGCAACATTTGCTCTACACTCTTTAAAAGATAGTATCCACTGCTTCACGACCAAACTGACGTCATTAATTATTGCAGTCTAAGCAAGCTCGCTCATTTAAATTTGTAGCCAGAGGCCTCTGGTTACTGGGGCAGCCATGACAATATTGCTGTAGATTGTCCCAATATATCATTGAGATTCAAGAACAAGAGTGTCTGAAAGTACATTAATATATTACACATTAATTTTCTGTGGTCACTATCAGTTAATCATTTAAACATTGTGATATTCTGAAAGTTGATCTGAAAATAACATCACTATCAGTGGACATGCCTACCTTTAAAATGCAGAAATTCACAAAACGTTTGGTACATAATGTATGCCTCACATGAACTTAAATCAATGCCTCAATCAAGCCGAAAATATTCTGTGAAGTTGCGACAGTGAGCTGCTCATTTAGAATGTAAGGTTCAGACAGCCTCAAGTAGCACATTTTTGGAGAGATTCTGATATTTTGTGACCCATGTGTAGGTTAATATAATTGTTCATTTCCACGATTATACTGTATGACAGCACTTTGTGACTTGCATTTTTCACTTTTTTTATGTGCTGTCCGCAATGACATGGAGGACGACAGTGATACTGATGACAATGACGATTTGGTTACCAAATTTTATCTGTGTGCAGGAACCAAAAACACGATAAATCCTCCACAAAGCAGGAAGCGTCCCATCGGAATAAAAGTCGTACAACATATCTTGTTTATAAGCATATCATCTGCAAAAAAACATTTGCACTGTAGCAAACGTATTTGTCTGTGAAATACGAGCGCGGCATTGTTGTCAGTGCAGCTTTCTTCTACAGTGCATGTGATTGGGCCTGTGTAAACCATACCATATTGATAAGATATTTTGTAAATACCAGCCTTGCGCACTAACAAATTGCCCTTCATTGATTCCTGAAGATCTGCAATCTTCAATGTTGGATACAGAACCACTTTGACCTGAAATCTCTGGAGAATTTTGGTTATCTTGAACGAAATATTACGAACAAAGAGAAGAAAAGCTTGAGATTTACCAGTGTGATCTCCTCTCTATTCACTTTGTGGTGTTAGATTTTAATTGATAGTGCCATGTTAATCTGTTGGGTAGAATATTACTTTTTCCTTAACACTGTATTTAGGTAGGTGACCTCTTCAGGCAAACTGTCCCGATGTGAGATTGTGTACAAGTGTTTGGAGCACATTAATAGTTTTCGACAAGCGATGAAAACTCAATGATTGCAAATACGATGCGGTATGAATGAATATACGATAAACTGAATGCTCCATAGACTTATCATTCCTCCATCTAACCAAAACGTCTAGGAAAGACAGATAACAATAGAAAATTAAATTCTCTTATGAACTGTGTCGAGGTGGTATAAAAACTCCATTAATCTATGTCCTTCATGAGGCCTCACTAAGAAAGCATCTTCCACAAGCCTCTAAAATACAGTTGGTGTAAGGGCCATTGATTCCGTTGCTATCCCCTTGCTAGCGATGTGTGACATTGGGAGATGAGTGCATAGAATGTGCGAGTGTTTCAGCGATCTCTGATATGTAACTGTGGCAACTACTACTACAGATCGGAATGTGGTTTAAGTGTGTGGTGTTTCCTGCTTCGCAATACAGTCTGATAGACTCTTGTCCTAGAGTGGCAAGGTGGGAGTAGTATTCGTTGTTGTTACTGTCTGATCATGCGGTAGGCCCTTCCTCCTCCTCCTTCTCCTCTTCATCCTTTGTCCTGGTGAGAGGAGCTGAGAGAATCAACTTGGGATTAAATGCTACATTAAAAACCCAGTCCCAACATCAAGTTCCCGATTGATCTACTTATTGTTTACAATAGTGGTATATTGAGAATGCACATCAGTCTACCTGCTCCATAGATCATTTAAGAACATAGCATGCAATTGAGCTACAGTTTGAAACTTTCAGCTACCTCAAATGTTGTGGTCTTTCTACCAAATGACCTAACTGTGCCAGTATCCGCCAATAGAAGGCAAGGGAAAAATCCAGAAGAGTTTGATAATCGGGTGCTTGCAGGATCTAATCATGCCAGATACACCACTCCTAGCATCCACCAATAGGATGCTAGAAAAAACTGCCTGCACGTAAAGGGTATCGGTTTAATTAATTAGTCAATCAGACTGATAGTGTGAAGGAATATCTTCAAGACATCCATAGCCTTGCATTTTCAGAAGGAGTGGGGGTTTCCCAGGTATTTGCTGCTTTGTTCAGGACAAAGGAGGGGTCAGGATGGCACATGAGAGACGCTACCCACTTCTTCTCGAATGTCTTTTTTCCATCCGCTACAGGTTTCCACAGCAGTGGAAGTGCGTGAACAAAGGGATATACCGACTATCAGCGCCAGGTTCTGCATGAGTGTTGAGGAGAGCAGGGGAGGAGAGGCAGGGTGGGGACGACATCTTGGTCTGTGTGTGTTTGCATACATTGGTTCACACACAGTCAGGAAGTAGCCATATCAAAGAGAGTGGTGGTTGTTTTCCAGGTATCAAATATCAAAAGGACGACGATTTCTGCTGTGGGGTAACTGGACTGTTCAGGTGGCGATACTCGAGGCGCTCCCTGGCTGGATGAATAGTGAACTATTCCTCAGTATGCATTTGGCTGTCTTCGGGATTGCATGGGTTACATAAAATGTGTGGAAGACAGTGTTTGTGTTCTCGATCGTCTCTGCATATAAGCCCCCCGAAATATGGCGAGTGTTCTTGAAATTTAATTACTTGGTTTGCTTTCGTTTGTCTACACACTTGGGGATGGACCACGTCAGTCTTTGTGATGTGGTACCAGCCAATAGTTCCCACCGGTGTTGCTTGAGGATGCTGGGATCAGTTGCTATTTGTCCACAGGCCTGGGCACAAGGCTTCTGGACATTGTGGGAAGCAGATGTGTTGTTGCGATGGTCCTGGTGAGGTGCATTAAGGGAGTTATTTTTCGACCACTGTGTATTTGCATGGAGCTGTTGCAGGTGAGTGTTTTCTAGAGTCTCGTTGCGGTATACATGTTAGACTGGCGTTTTCACAATCTTTATGGAATGTTTAGGTCTTTATCAGCAATGTTTTTTGTTATATGTTATTCCCACCGCCAATCTGTTGCTCTAATCAGAGCAGGACATCACGCCTGATGTTTGTGGCAGTGGAAAGCTAGTGCTTCCTGCCACCTCTTACCTCTCGGCAGAGCTGCACAAAGGGTTGCCATCACCTGATACTTCAATCGGTGATTAGCTTGAGTTCTGGGCTGCAAGCTGCATGTGCTGGACCTGTGTGCAGGCCTCTCTCCCAGCCTGCACACGCGGGAATACGAAAAGCGGCCGGCGTATCTGCCTTGTGGTCAGTGCGAAGACGCAGTCGGAAGATTTTTAACGCTGTAATTATGTGCAGTGAGCTATGTTGACGTCGATTTTGTGATTGTATTCCTTGCATGATCAGAAATAATGATGTATTTAATTACTTCTTTTCGATGTATTTCACAAGACCAGCATCTTCAAAAACAGCAGAGAATGATGAGCTTTTGCCACTAAATAAAATGGCGGTCCAACCCCTGTGAATTTAATTTTATAAATAAACATATCTTGTGCTATGTAATTGGCATTGGTTTTAATTTCCTTTTGTAAGATGCTTCCTCTCCAGCAAAGACAGTCCTTTTCATGCCAATATCCAGGTGGGGATGCTGGACGGGATTGAGGGATTTACCAGAGGGGAGGGGCTTATTAATTTATCGATGTAGTTAATTAGTCAATTAATTTGCTATCAAATGTGGGTAAAGGGTTTCCCAGAGGGTGGCAGAGGGGTAGGGTTTGGGGGGGGGGGTTGGTTTCCCTGGGGTCATGAAACAATTAACACAACAATATGTTAAGGGAAGTGGCTCATAAATCAGTTTTCCCCTGAATGTATGCAGCCCGCATTTCCCATAGACGGAAATGCCTGCTGATAACTCTTTTGTTCGTTGCAGGTGATAAGGATAGTAGCTTACACCATGTTGGCAGGCCACTTGCATGGAGCTTGTACAGCACGGGGCAAATAAAAGTGGGCCAGAGAACAGAGTTCCAAGGTACAAAGAAACACTGCAGAGGAAAGGAAATATAATACTAACTTGGCTATAGCAGATGTTGAAAATGACCACCATTCATCTATTGGCACTTTTGGACCCTGATCAGGAAGTTGCTGAAGGCAGGTCGAAGCTGGACTGCTGGAATTAGTGAAGTGTCATCCGAAATGCTCTGCTGCATTTGTTGAAGACTATGAGGGTTGTTGTAACCGCACACTGACAGACCAGATGACCTCAGTGGCCAGCTAGGGCCGAAACCAGCCTTACCTCTGCTAACAACTCTCAGGTGTGAAGATTGTGTAAATGTGCTCCAGTTTTCGACCGGCTTTATGGACAGTTGCTCCATCCTGTTGGAAGTCATGGGGTGTGGTTAAGGCACGTGCCTGCCATCTAATGTGGCAATGATGCATTTCAGGACCTGTGTTCACAGGACCTTTTTTCTCCCATTTTCAGGCAGGAATCTGCCTGCCCTGCAGTTTGTCGTTTTTATTACTGTTCAAGCTCTATGAGATCTTGAGAGCACTAGATCAGATGCAATGTCTTCCTGCTAGCAAACTCTTAATCTGCACTGATCACTTAAGTGCCCTTCACACTATCTTTCACATTTACCCAGTAGAAAAGTATATTCAGCAGAAGATACTTACAGTGGCAGGACAAGGAGGAGTGATGTTGCTGGGTATCAGGCCACGTGGGTATTTAGGGTAATGAAGCAGCAGATGACGCAGCTAAGAATTCCTGAGTGGAAGATATGATTTCTGCATGTACTGCGCAGTACATGTGGTTACCTCGCTATTGAGGCAAAGGCACCGTCCTCCATCGCATGGATTCCTCCTCCACCAGGAGGATCCACCAGTATGCAGTGCATGTCATGTACAGGTATTTGTGCCCCACATTTTAACAGACTGTGTTCCATACCAAGCCATGTGAGGGCTGCGACAAACTTACCAACTGACCTGCCCACAATTTTAGGAGACGATGAATTAAATGTAGTCCATGTTTTGCAGTTCTGTGTGATGTCTGGTCATCTCAGTAGTATCTTAGGTAGGAGGTTTTAATGTGTTTCTATCATCTTCATCTTTTATCTTCTAATTGCTCAACCAGGCATAGTCTCCTGTTACACTACATCTATGAGCCAAGACATCATGGCCATTTCCCACCGCAAGGTTGAATGTCTCTTCGTGGTGTTGCAGGCATGTGGCGCAGTGACAAAAGGCAATAAGCTGAAGAAAGTCGAATGGGCAGCCATTATAGCGAAGATAATGGCCGAAAATCTGGAAACCCACTTATGTAAGCAGTTTTGATATTATTACAGCCCTGCGGTTGTAAGTGAGAATCTCTCAAATGGCAGTGCTGGACGCCTGTTGGCATACTACTAACGTGAGCACCTGTGGAAAATGGTAGAACGATGGTGAAATAACGAGTAGCCTGTTTGGTATTGAACAACCACGTCTCATCACAAAATGTGGAGATCAGAGGACCTCTGTTGTGTAATCCAGGATAGGCAGCAATCTGTGGTAGATCCGATGACAGAGTACAGTGCTGGTGCTGGCACAAGTGTTTCATAGCACACTGATCAAAGAGCATTGTTCAACATGGAGTTCCACATCACATAGCCCCTACATGTTCCTGTGTTGACCCAATGACTTCGTCAGTTGTAAGTGCAGTGGGCACATCATTACTGAGCTTTCACTGTAGATCAACGGAAATGTGTCGCTTGTCGAATGAATTTCATTTATTGTTTCACCTGGTCGATGGTTGGGTCCTTACATGCCGTGATCCAGGCGAATAGCTGCACGAAACATGCACTGTGCCACAAATGCAGGCAAGTGACGGTAGAATTTTGCTATGGAGTACATTGAGTAGGGCTCACATGGGATCTGTGGGGTAATCGAAGGCATCATGACAGCAGTGAATTAGGTGAACATTATTGCAGACCACCTTCCTCGCTTCATGCTTGAAACCTCCCTCTACAGCGAAGACATCTTCCAGCAAGGGTCAATATTACAAAATTGAAGGAGAGGAATTAATGCCCCAAAGAAGTCTGAACACTGAAAGAAGTGAAATTCTCAATGTCATTGTTTCTTGGAGATCTTTGCAACTACTGAATTATTAATTTGCAGAAATACTGGATGAATCTCTGACATAGTACGTGTTCTTGTGCTGCTCTTCCTTGAGCTTTCTCAATGTTCTCCGTTAATAGTGTTGGGGAAGGATCCCAGACCACACAGCAGTATTCCAAAAGAGGACAGACAATCGTGGTGTAGGCAGTCTCTTAGGTAGATCTGTTACATTTCCTAACTGTTCTGTTAATAAAACACAGTCTGTGGTTTGCCTCCCTCTCAACATTTGTAGTTTATTCTTGGAATCATGATTTAAGCCAGTTCTTGAACTTTGTTAATAGACTTACTCAGGATAGTGTTCAAGTGTTTTCACTTCAGTTCCTTCAGTATCTCTGACACTCTGCCGGCTGCAGTGGCCGAGCAGCTCTCGGCGCTTCAGTCTGGAACCGTGCGACCACTATGGTCGCAGGTTCGAATCCTGCCTCGAGCATGGATGTGTGTGATGTTCTTAGGTTATTTAGGTTGAAGTAGTTCTAGGTTCTAGGGGACTGATCGCAAATGTTAAGACCCATAGGGCTCAGAGCCATTTGAACCAAGCCATCTCTGACAATCTCCCACAGATTATAGAAACCTGTGACCATTCGTTCTGCTCTTCTCTGAAAAAGTTCAATACCCCTGTGAGCCCTATCTGGTACTGGTCCCATACAGTTCAGCAATATTCTAGAACTGGTCACATGAGTGATTTGTTAGCAATCTCCTTTGTAGATTGATTCCACTTCCTCAGTATTCTACCAGTAAACTGAAGTCTAGGGCCTGCTTTACACACAACTGAACCTATGTAATCATTTTACTATGAAGTGTGACACGGAGGTAATTGTATGAGTTGTCTGAGTCCAATTGTGATTCATTTATATTACTGTCATAGGCTACTATGTTTTTTTCGTTTCGTGAAGTGCAAAATTTTACATTTCTGAACATTTATAGAAATTTGCCAACCTCCGCACACTTTGAAATGTTATCAAGATCTCACTAAATATTTATGCAGCTTCTTTCAGATAATACTTAATTATAGATAATTGCATCATGTGCAAAAATCCTGATTTTACTATTAATAATGCCTCCAAGTTCATTAATATACAGAGTCCGCCGGAAAAATGAATACACAGTTTAAGGAACGTAAAGTATTACTTATTTGTTTATTTTACATTTAATAATTGATCACACATGTTGTACAACCTTCATTTTAGCACATGGTTGCTTTAAATGTTCAAAATTTTCGCCGTTGGTGGCTATACACGTAACAGCAGGACGAGCGCTTGCGCAACTACGTCAGTCAATGTTACAGTGGAGATTACTGCACATGTCGCTGTAATCTCCTGGCGAAGTTCCTCCAGCGCGCGTGACTTACGTCGATGGAGGTTATCTTTCGCAGTTCCCCACAAGTAAAGATCCATAGATGTTAGGTCTGGCGACCATGGAGGGAACTCAATGGACCCTCTTTGTCCAATCCAATGCCACAGAAAATGTCATCCAGGAAAGCTTGTGCGGCTAGCTATACTAGGTGGTAGTGTGGTGGCGCCCCGCCCTGTTGGTAGAAGACCTCTTCATCAGATTCATAAAGCGCACGTATACGTGACAAAATTGATGTGCATAACATTTCCAGGTACACTTCTCTAGTGACAGTGTCATCAAATAAAAAGTGTCCTACTAAGCCCCTATATGATAGTCCACACCCCACATGAACCCCTGTTAGATTGACCGCTTTATCCACATAGACATGCAAATTTTCCAGTGCCCAGTACACACTGTTATGGCGATTCACTGTTCCATTAAGTTTAAGTTGTGCCTCGTCACTCCTCACTACCTTCATCACAAATTGTTCATCATCAGTTACTATTTGTTGATACCATTCGCAAAATTACATTTGCCGATAAGGGTCGTCATCATTAATCGTGTGCAGTAATCGTGGGATGTATACTTTCCACCTTGCAGCTTTCAGAATTCTTCGTACACTTGTACTGATAACCCTCACTTCACGTACACATTGCATGGCAGACTTCTGTGGAGAATTAACAAACGTTTCGAACACGAGAGCCGACGAAACAGGACTTGTAGCCACATGCTGTCTTCCTGATCTTCCTTTGTGATTATCACAAATCGTTCCATGCAGTTCAAACTTGTCAATGATGCGTTTAATTGTTAGGTATGTTGGGGGCTCTGTTTTAAACTCCCGTCTCCACTGACGTTGCACTTCAACGGCGTTGCCAAACTTGAAAAACCACTTCACAATACGTTTTCGTTGCTCGAATTTCAAGCGTGCTCCAGCGATCTTGTTTTTTCAATATCGAGATCAAAGTACTAACATGTGTTGAGCCAGAGACCATACTACAGCACACTCGTAATTCAAATCGAACGACAATATCGATATCTTGATAGAGCCTAACAAAGAGTGTATACATTTTTATGGCGGACTCTGTACAATATTAGCAGCAAGGGTCCCAACACGCTTCCCTGGGACACACATGAAGTTCCTTCTACACCTGGCGATTACTCTCCGTCCAAGATAACATGCTGCACCCTCCCTGCTTAAAAGTTCTAAATCCGGTTACAAATTTCACTTGTTACCCTATATGATCGTACTTTTGACAATAAGCATAGGTGCGGTATTGAGTCAAATGCTCACCGGAAATCCAGAAATACAGAACCTACCTGATAGCCTCATTCCAAATCTTTTAGTATATCATGTTAGAAAAGTGTAGTGGAGTTTCACATGATCGATGTTTTTTAAAATTTATGCTGGATGCCATTGAGGAAGTCATTCTGTTCAAGATACCTCATTATGTTTGAGCTCAGAATAGTTTTAAGATTCTACGACAAATCAGCGTCAAGGATACTGGATAGTTTTGTGGATCACTTCTACTGTCTTCCTTGTAGATAAGTGTGATGTGTGCCTCCTTTCAAGAACTGGGCATGGTCTTTTGTTCGAGGGATCTACAATAGATGATAGTGGGAAGAGGGCATAACTCAGCCACAAATTCAGTTTAGAATTTGACAGGGATTCCATCAGGGCCTGCAACTGTATTCAGTTTTAACGATGTCAGCTGTTTATCAACAACCACTCACATTAATGCTTATTTCATTCATCTTTTCAGTGGTATGAGGATTAAACTGGGACAATTCTTGTGGCTTTTCCTTTGAATTTGAAAATGGAGTTAAGCATTTTGCTTTCACTTTGCTACCCGTAATTTCAGTCCCTGTTTCACTCGCTAAGGACTGGATGTTAACTTCGGTGCCACTAACAGCCTTTACATACGACCAGAATTTCCCTGGGTTCTGTGAAAGAACACTTGACAATATTCTGCTATATTAGTCATTGAAGGCATTATGCATCAGCCGCACAGAATGGCTGCGCAGTTAGAGGCGCCATGTAGGGGATTGCGTGGCCCCTGCTGCAGGAGGTTGGAGTCCTCCCTCGGGCATGGGTGTGTGTGTGTTGTTCTTAGCATAAGGTAGCGTAAGTCTAGGGACTGATGATCTCAGCAGTTTGGTCCCTTAGAAATTCACACACATTTGAACATTACGCATTGCATCTTGACAGCCAAAAGTGTTTCATTCAGCATCTCTCTATCTATAGCTCTTCGCTTTGTTTTAGTCGCAAACTCAATCATCAAAACCTGTAGAGTATTTCCTGTTAACCTGGAATCATGGGATTTGGAAGAAGCAAATTTACTGTACAAGTAGAGGAAAAAAATCCCAAAATGCTAATTTGTATTTACATCACATGAAAACATATTTGTGTTTTCATTTGTTACCTGACATCAAACTTTAAAGTAAAAACCCTCGAAAATCTTGAAATCCCTGGAGCTGATATTTCGCCAGTATCTTTGTCAATTTTCCACTAATGACACTCTTACCACAATGAGATCCTCGGCTATAACTCATGTTACTGCAGGCTCCATGGAAAACTATCACATTCACGTTGAATTTTTAGGTGTTTTACTCCTTCATTGATTGTCTGATAAATATCACAATACAACCATTGGCCACTTGAAGAATACAAAAACCAATTACATGTTTCCCTGACTAAGAAGTCAAGATTTCTTAGTAGGTTTCTACTCGTAGCAGAAGTAGCAAGTTGAACTGAATTGCTTACATTTTTCGTAAGGATAGTATGTGGAACATCTTTTTCAAAGTTTGATAGACACTATTGTTACATGTACCATTACATTCGTATTGTCTGTATGTACCCTGCAGCTTGTTTAGGTCGAATTTGAATTCTTCAGGCGTGTCTGTAATTGCTGTTACAATAGACCATGGATGGGCAACTAAGGTCCTGTCGGCCAGATTCGGCCTGAGATTCGTGCGAGGCACTGCACAATGTTGCGACAGAAGATTTTTAAGACAGCTATTGTAAAAAGTCGAAACTCTTGCAGATAATTTGTAACTTGCTAATAAGTCATGAATTTTAGGTTAACCTGGATTTCAAGAAGGGTGGTAGCCGATTTCAAAAAGTGTGGTAGCCAAAGATGAAAACTCAATACCCTGTAACAAGTACGGTTTTCAGTTTTTTATGGCTGGGTCCAATTAGCTGAGATAATTGATAAAAATAATAAACATTATCCAAAAATTAATGAGAGTCTGCTTGTAATGCTACACAGTAACCAGAATTGAAGAGTAGTTATAAAACCCAAGATATAATTTAAGCATTGGGCTATAATGTGTGAACAAGTGTATAAAAAAATGCTTCAAAGGGCTCTGAGCACTATGGGACTTAATTTCTGAGGTCATCAGTCCCCTAGAACTTAGAACTACTTAAACCTAACTAACCTAAGAACATCACACACATCCATGCCCAAGGCAGGATTCGAACCTGCGACCGTAGCAGTCGCGTGGTTCCAGACTGAAGCGCCTACAACTGCTCGGCCACACAAGTGTATCAACCAGTCAACAATTAGAAGTAGTAATTTGGACGTACACAACACAGACAACATCTATTTCTTTTAAATTATAAGTGTTGAGCTGCAGGGTATTATACTAGTTGTCGATTTTCTTTGGGAGATGTTAGCTGTGCTACATTTGGGGCAAATCCTGGTTGGACCTTTTTCTAACCACACATTGTTATGTGAATAGTAATTTTCTATGCATCCATAAGGACTACACAAACTTTCCTTATTGCAACTTCTTTTCCACAGTCATTCACTCTAAAGATTCTACCCATTGCTCCACAACCAAGGAAAGTTGCTCATTAGATTTTGTCATCAAAGATTTCTGGATTGTAGAATGGTCTTAAAAATAGTGTCACATATCCCAAAATGTTAATGAGCTACAAAAACTAAAGAATTTCTAAAGTTCAGTGCCCACCGCTTTAGCTAGTTGCACTTGCTGGATATAGATGTTGATGTCGACATTCACAAAGTATGTATTAGAGTTCTATGGTCCCTATCAGTTAGCTTCTGCTGGACCATTACTTTCCAGTATTTTCGTTGTGTTTCAGCTCATAATAACATCAGTATCAATAGCTTTCCCTTGCTTTCAGGAGCAGTTTCTCACCCTAAGGGCAAGAGAGTGCCCTGAACCTTTGCCCACTCCTATGCCCTCTTTGACAAGGCCGTTGGTTGAAAGAGGGAAACTTGTTGTGCCAGATGTCTTCGCCCACAACTGCTGATAATGATTTTTATTCAAAAGTTAAGCAGTGGCAGGGCTCTAAATCAGGACCAAGGACATTTTTATTAGTTATAAAAGATGCTCCCAATAGTCCATGGGTGCTTTAGCATATGTTAATATAATATTCATTTCCATAATTGTATTGTTATGGTAATATTTTCTGACACAATTTTTTTTCCACTTTTCTGCAGCACTAATGTCGCTGACGTAGAGGGCAGAAGTAGTAGTGATGACAGTTGCAGTTTGGTTACCAAAGTTTTCCTGGCTGCAGAAACAGGCAACAGGATACAAAGCAACATCGAGAAGCAGTCAACCCATGGGAATAAAACTGGCACAAGGCGTCTAGCACACCACTGCCACACCTGTAAAAAAACCTTTCAATGGTTGCAGGACCTGAAGGAACACACATGTGTGGAGAGAGGTGAAGCTTTGCATTTTTGCAACACATGCCACAAAACGTTTACTACAAGAGCTAATGTAAAAAGGCATTTACGTCTGCACACTGATGAACGCCCTTTCAGCTGTGGCGTTTGCAACAAGACTTTCTCGGAAAGTGGTAATCTGAAGAAGCATTCTCAGCTGCACACTGGTGAACGCCCATACAGCTGTGTGATTTGCAACAAAACATTCACCCGAAGTGCTCATCTGAGACAACATTCGAAGCTGCACACAGGCGAACGCCCTTTCAGCTGTAGCGTTTGCAACAAGACATTCACGATAAAGAGTAATCTCGATAAACATTTTAATCGGCACACTGGCAAACGCCCCTACAGTTGTGGTTTTTGCAACCTAACGTTCACGCTAAGTACTAATCTGAATCGGCATTCAAAACTGCACACTGGCGAACGCCCCTACAGGTGTGGTGTTTGCAACATGACATTCATAACAAATCACCACTTGAAGAGGCACTCGCAGGTGCATACTGGCAAACGACCATTAAACTGATGCCTTTGGTAGCAAGACAGTTGCACAAGGTAATAATCTGAAGCAGCTTCCACAGCTGCACATTGTCAGATGCCTTTACATCTCTCACATTTTCCAAATAATTCAGCGGTGCTGAAAACGAAAAGGTACTGAAAAGTGTCAACAACACTCTGTCTGTGAACTTATTTCTATAACTCCAGCATTTTGGTCGTTACAAGACATAAGATGGAGAGTGTAATGTCTTTTTACGTGTGAGAGGAGTGTCTTTTTTGATGCTGTACACTCCTCTCTGTCTTCGTATGGCTATTTGAGCCTAAACCTCTGTATATTTAAAGTTGTGACCGATCGAAATCCAATCATTTTAGTGGCCATAGAGTCCTACCAGCATCTGACTTTCAATGAACCACTTTCCTCGAGTCTGATTGTGAGCAATGTTTGACCTGCTCTTAACGTCTGTACATAATAATGTAACTCAGTGTTTCAGATGATTCTCAGCTTTTTCTACTTTCTTCCTTCCTGTTGGCACACTTAATTCATTGAAGAGATTCAGTGCTAACACTACATTTTATGCAACATTATTTCGTATGGTTAGTTACAGCAAAGCAACAGCATAATAGGTGAGCCTCCATCAAATGCACATATGGAGAAAATGGAGACACATGTCTAAGGGGTAAATAATTTTATTTCTTTTTTGAAAGAACTGCTAAGGTGAATCCTGTCATTAATTTCATCTTCTTTGTATAGCCATGACTATGTTCCACCAGTTTTCGCTGTAACACCCACATGAACATTTATGGAGTACAGAACATGTATAGAAAAATTATTCTACTGGTATCCAAAAATGTAATTTGCAATGCATCAGACAGATAGAATTCGACATTGCAGGTGCCAAAGCAATTGGAAGGAGAATGGGAATCGCATATATGTGAGAGCATTTACCCTGAGCTGTAGTACCACTGAAGATCAGCTGAGTATTGTCTATTTCACCAGATGTTAGTGTCAGTGCAAGGATACACTTGAGAATACACCTCCCATTAGCATAACACCTTCATCAATGTTGAATGGGGCAGGAAGAGATAGTCATTAATTACTCCGAGAATGACTGTGACATTACCTAGTGTTAAGCGTTTCAAGTTTTTCCTGTACATTAAGCGTGACAACATAGCAAGGCATCCATTGCAATCAAGAATGACACCAGAGTGCTGCTCCACTTCAGAGGTATTTTTACACCTTCTAGCTCAATCTGTCATGCTAAAATATACCCTATGTTGTACTGTTGCTGTTCTCAAATGAGAAATATGTTGGTATAACAGCATTATCGCACTAATTGAACACTTTCTCAGTTATTTATTACGAAGCATATAGTGCACTGATCATACCTAGCTTGCTCTCAGTTTCTTCTGCTTCAAAAATGATTTTATACACTTTGGGGACAGGTTCCTTAGCGAAAACAAAAATAGAAGCCCATGCCAACATATGTCCGAAAATCCATTGTTTTCAAGATATCAATGACAATATACAGGTTAGGTGATAGGTGCTCAACAGCAAATAAATATATAATTCTCTAAATGTCCTCCTCTCGATCCTGAACCTGCATGAACTCGTCGAATCATGAAGTGCCACTCCCTTTCAAATACTCCTTGAGGGTTACCAATGGTAAAGCAGCCATCCATGACACATCAGTGTAGAATTTCTGTATTGGGTGGTGTTCTGCATAGACGAAATGTTTAAATGGTGCCCAGAGATAGATCAAATGGTCAGCCATACGAACGACATGTGATCTCACTTGGTCAGTAGTCAGTGGTGCCTCAGATATTGTCTCGGCAATGCAACGATCTCAGCACTGAACAGGTATGTGACTCAGCTATCTTTGGTTTTGAGATGTTGTCTCATACAGCCGTGCAGCTGTATATCCGTTACCATTTGTGCTGCCATACATAAAAACAATGTGTGCCTGCTCATGAAATAAATATTCTGTCGTCTTCGAAAGGAGCACTTTCAGTTAACTATGAGTCAAACAGGTGAAGTTGTTGAGTTGTACCTGGAAAGCTGTTGATCGTTAACTCTCATCAATAATTCGAAAACGAAGTACTTTCGGACATATGTTTATTAGAGATTTTTTTTCTTGTTTTGGTCTAAGGAGTATGTCTTCAAAGTTAGAAAAACTACTTTTTAAACACCATGTAAAGGAAATGCGCTCAATAAACCTAAGTATGTCTGTGCAGTGACCTGGAGACTCGACTCGCTGTGTACATGTAGTGCTGTGGAGAGGCAGTGGAGTGGTAGTATAGTAGTTAGGTACTGTCCCACCACACTGTGTGGAGGATCAGGTGGAACTACTGCTACAGTCTTGAACTGCCAGTTGTAAAGTGACATAATTTTTGTATCCTCTTTATTTGGTTGTCTCTTTATTCTTTATGCATCTATGATGAAGAAGAAGTCTGTAGAATACTTGTTATGTTTTTTTTTTTGGTAACATTTTAATAAAATGTACTTGGTGATTGCATTGGTTTGTCACATTTATTTACCCAAGAGGGTTTTTTACTGACAGTATGTACATAGTCCCAGAATGACAGCAGCAGTACATCACTATAAGAATGTTACAGACATTCTTACATCATGTTTGCACATTAGCTCAATTCAGCCTTCAATGTGCCAGATGTTAAGTAACATTCTATCACATCTCTTTGATGCCTGTAATAATTGAAATGATAAGTAGGTATAAAATATTCTGGCATTGTAACTGCACAAATCATTGCTTACAGAATGTATCTTGAGAATGTGGGTACGGCTGTACATTATAGCAGGAATCAGCATAGTTTCTTATAGAGGAGGTATACAATGTTCCTGTATGAACAAATTCCCAGTGAATATTACTGTTCCCGAAGTAGTACACTGGCTGAGTGATGATACAGATATTATACTCAAAATATGAAAAACCTGGTTTCAGTCTGTTTCCCTGTTATTAGCATAATTTTCTTTTGTAAAACGCCTTTTAATCCTTTCAGTATATCAACTATTGTTGCAAAATTTCTGTTCAAGATATTTTCTGTTTCTAGAAGATCTGCCTCACATCCACCATCTTTTAGTATAGAAATTCAGTCTGCCACTTTCATCTCCTTCCTCTCCTCTTATCTAATGAAAGCTCATCTGCAACTCTTAGAATGAAAAAAGAAATACATTGTATATCAGATGAATCTTCATTACTCTTTTCTTTTCTGTTTTGTCCAAGATACTATATGGATATTATGTGGTCATATCAGCAATTAGACTAAACAGAGTCAAGATGATAATTATTTCAGATTGGGAAGGGAATAGAAAGAAGTAGGTACTGCACTGAAAGGAAAGGACTGTCAATTTTTTGACATAGATCCCAAGTTGCCATACTATTATTGCCAAGTATCTACTCCCAAGCCTTATTTGGAATCACAGTTTTCGTCATGTAGCGAATTGTGCACGGTGTTCAGAAGTGATTGCTTAAGCAATAGTATTATACCAGTTGCTGGGAATGATACATTTGTAAAAGAACCAAAAGAGCATGACTCTGCTTTACTATGTTCATTGAAAGAGGGATGCGACATATCCTTTTCTCACAAGTTACATGATATTTCAGAGACTTACTAATGTGCTCACCAGATGAAGAAGGTGAGGGCAAGACAGTAAAAGTCAAATGATAAAAAGGCAACTGGTGCAAGAAAGTGTGTATTTACCAGTGATGCATAAACAGTGCAGTTACTGCCTGTGGCAGAAGCTGGCGAGTGACTAATACACCACTTATAATTGAAACAATGGTTCAGTGGTATGTTATATTTGTAATGAAGGAAAAGAAGCATTACACTTATGTTTGCAACTTTAATTCTAGATTTTTTTAAACACGGAAATGAAAGGTTGTGACATATCCAAACACACTGTGGTGGTGTGCATGTCGCTTTTTATTACAGTGTACTGGCGTAGAAGGGGTGCCTGATCAGGGTGGAAGACATCACGGGCGTCTTAGAGAGACCGAAATTAAAACTATTAAATTCACGGAATTTTGGTATACTGTGCCAGTTTGATATGATTCACCCAGCCTGGACTGTGAGCCCACCTGTCAGACTAAATGAATATAGTGCGCCATGGAATTGTAGGAGAGAGTTAGTTGGTGGCTGGTCCAGATGACGCACAGCCACAGACAGATTGTTTAAGTCAACCATCCTGTAAGCAAGCTGAAACGCAAGCTGGAGACATGACTGGGTTCTGCACACCAAGAAGCTGTCGGCAACTGCCACATGACAATTGTTCCACAGTTCCTGTTGACTCATCATGGTGGTGCATGTGGATGATTTTGTCAGCAGATTACCGGAACTGAAAGTGTGTGTTCATGCCAAGGTTCTACCTGACACATACGCTCTGAGGTAGCGCACTCTGGAATTGTATTTGAAAAATGCGACAAAAAATTGAAAGTAAAATTTTGCATTGAAATCTTAAAATATTCATAGACTGGCTACCCATCCTGTGCAATCCTTTCCCTTTCGATGAGGCACACAGACGTGGTGGCTTGACCCTCGTTGGGGCCTTAGAATCTAGGGAACGTTATGTTGTAGTTAATTTCCTTCAGAGTTATAATAAAGGTGCTTAATGCTAAGTGTTACAAGTGGTTATTTGATCTGAGTTGTCTTATTGGATTAGAAATATTTTTACAAAATTGGAATATTGTTAGTATCTGAGTTTGGCAGTGGTCATGGAGTGTTGGTGAGATATATCTGGATTGAGGTTTCAGAGGATGTGTAAGAGGGGCAGCCAGTCAAGGAATATTTTAGGGGAATTGATTAAAAAATTTATTTCAAAGGCCCAGTGAAATCTTTATAAGTTTTCTCCCAGTAACTTACGCTGTATCTACATGACACAAGTCACCTGTCTTGCAAAACCGATGCAGTTCTGTCCAGTTAAAGCTGCTGACAAGAAACACCCTGAGACCTCTGCTGAAACTGCTAGTGAATTCACGGCATTGGTTTTAGCCAGTAGCGTGCGTGGGATACAGGTCACGTGAGTGGACGCTGGAGTGTTCTGTGGTGCGGAACACATTTGCCTCTCTCTCTTATAATCCAGACCTCGAGCAGAATAGACGTCTTTCTGAAAGGCAGAGCTTCTGGGTCTGCTTTTTACGACCGGCCACCAACGTAAGTTAACATGAACCGCTTCCCCTTCCATAGCCGGGCGGTGTGGCCGAGCGGTTCTAGGCGCTTCAGTCTAGATCCGGGCGACCGCTACGGTCGCAGGTTCGAATCCTGCCTCGGGCATGAATGTGTGTGATGTCCTTAGGTTAGTTAGGTTTAATTAGTTCTAAGTTCTAGGGGACTGATGACATTAGATGTTAAGTCTCATAGTGCTCAGAGCCATTTGAACCATTTGAACCCCTTCCATTGCCCATTTCAATTATTTGTTCGACCTCTTAGACTGGCCTAAACCTGGTAACTTCCGACCCTAGGAGCGCCCCTGTACACCGTACAATGAAATATATCCCCTCTATTGTACCTGATTTCCTGTTCTGTCAGCAGCCCTGGATGCCCACTCTCATGTTCTGACCACTCGACTTTCTGCACACTGTCGTGACGAGACATAAGTAACAACCTTCTCCCCCCTTCCCGGCCCAGTATACATTAACATTGGTGACCAGATCATATACGTTAACAGATGTACGCAGAGCTCCAGGATGGAGAGGCTTAAGTCAGTGGTAGAGTCCCTCTCATTCACCGGTCAGCTCATGTGGCGATCTTGTGAAAGGGTCTAGAACGCTCATAAATATTCATTAGAGGATGTCTTGGTGCTCATCATAAGTAGGGGCCTTAATTACTGGGGCCCAAGCGGCTCTTAACAGAGAAAGATGCCCTATGCAGAGTAGGTCGGTCGTTGATCAGTACTTAGATAACTAAATTTTATTGAAGCTATAAATCCTTATATCAGCCCTATTTTAAGCGAGCAATGATAGTTCCATTATTTTTGAGCTCTCTAAGAAACAGGGCAGGTGCTAAAACTAACAAGAAATAATGAGTAAGTTTACGGTATGAATGACACTAATCAACTCTTAATTGTACAGTAAGAGCCTGCAACACGCGATTTCAGACTATACAATGTGTGGTAACACTTCGCTTCAATATCTGAAAATAGTATAATACTCCTTCAAGTTATAAACCAAAATACAAGTTCCTTAAATACACATTAATCAAGAATGTGTAACATGTAAGTTAACCTTAAGTGACAGCCTGAATTATCACTGAGAGAGAAATCATATGTAAATATTTATTACTTAAAATTCTAGACATCATACAAAAGGTGGGGGAAAAAAGAAAGTGTCTAGCTTTCGTCGGCCCTCAAAATATTTGAAGTGCTCTGTTTGTAACGTGACTCGTGAGGTTTGTCATCCGCATGTGGCATTTAAACACATGTCAACAGACGTCCACATGTGATATCTAGCAGATAGTGAGATGCAACCCGTGATACACTACATGATTAATCTACAATGGCATTGGAGCAACTTTGGCAAAGAGAGATGCACTTCTCAAGGCACTGGGTTACCGCTTCTGCAAAAGGAGAGGGGTAGGCACTATACCGTGTCTGTAACCGGAGGTGTTCAAACTGTTTATAAAAAAGATCTTGAATAACTGTGGAGCTGTTTCATGTTATTTACCGAGAACAGGGACGCACAAGATTGTGATCATGAATTACTAATACCAGTTTTCTACCTGACTTGAACATTACTTTGGTCAGGCTGTAGAGTTCCACCTTAATAATAATTATTGTATATTTGAAATCCAGATTTATTGCAAATAACTCAGCAACACTGGTAATGACATATTTACAGAAATGATATGAGAGAAGAACTTAATATCAAAGTTAAATTTACGTATCTTGCAATTGGTATCGGCGTTTAGGTATAGTCTGGAAAGTATAACCCAGTGACTTCTAAAAATATCGACTAATACTCGACTAACATTTTGTAAGAACTTTGTCAGACTGCTGCATAATGATGTAAATATCCAAAAACGTGAATCTGTCAGTATGTATACGAAAATAGGTGTAACACTGTTTAAAAATAAAGTGGTATCGTAAGTTTCCGAATTCTGAAATAGTTGCATAAGAGCTTGGTTTATTATAATGCACACTGTGGAACCGAAACAGTCATTACTCAACATACTGTAGACAAGAAAGCGACATGTAGCTACTTTGATGATGAAAACCAACTATAAGATCGTGTAGTTGAAAGCGACAAAAACAGAATTGCACTGATTTTGTAATGGTAGATGACAAATGAGGCAACGCAGTTCACTCAGTTTAAGATTTTTATGAGGCATAATGAGTTTTAGTGAGAAGTCATGTTGCAGCAAAATCGAGATTCAAAACACATGGCCACAGTCTTTAGAACCTGTCGTGTCCAGCGAAAACATGCCAGAGACACACCAAAATGACAAAAGTTTATACACTACTGGCCATTAAAATTGCTACACCAAGAAGAAATGCAGATGATAAACGGGTATTCAGCGGACAAATACATTATACTAGAACTGACATGTACCTACATTTTCACGCAATTTGGGTGCATAGATCCTGAGAAATCAGTACCCAGAACAACCACCTCTGGCCGTAATAACGGCCTTGATACCCCTGAACATTGAGTCAAACAGAGCTTGGATAACGTGTACAGGTACAGCTGCCCATGCAGCTTCAACATGATACCACAGTTCACCAAGAGTAGTGACTGGCGTATTGTGACGAGCCAGTTACTCGGCCACCATTGACCAAACGTTTTCAATTGGTGAGAGATATGGAGAATGTGCTGGCCAGGGCAGCAGTCGAACATTTTCTGTATCCAGAAAGGCCTATACAGGACCTGCAACATGCGGTCATGCATTATCCTGCTGCAATGTAGGGTTTCGCAGGGATCGAATGAAGGGTAGAGCCACGGGTCGTAACACATCTGAACTGTAACGTCCACTGTTCAAAGTGCAGTCAGTCTGAACAAGAGGTGACCGAGACGTGTAACCAATGGCACCCAATACCATCACGCCGGTTGATACGCCAGTATAGCGATGACGGATACACGCTTCCAATGTGCGTTCACCGCGACGTCGCCAAACGCGGTTGCGACCATCATGATGCTGTAAACAGAACCTGGGTTCATCCGAAAAAATGACGTTTTGCCATTCGTGCACCCAGGTTCGTCGTTGAGTACACCATCGCAGGCACTCCTGTCTGTGACGCAGCGTCGAGGGTAACCGCAGCCATAGTCTCCGAGCTGATAGTTCATGCTGCTGCAAACGTCGTCGAACTGTTCGTGCAGGTTGTTGTCTTGCAAACGTCCCCATCTGTTGACTCAGGGATCGAGACGTGATTGCACGATCCGTTACAGCCATGCGATAAGATGCCTTTCATCTCGACTGCAAGTGATACGAGGCGGTTGGGATCCAGCACGGCATTCCGTATTACCCTCCTGAACCCACCATTCCATATTCTGCTAACAGTCATTGGCTTTCGACCAACGAGAGCAGCAATGTCGCGATACGATAATCCGCAATCACGATAGGCTTCAATCTGACCTTTATCAAAGTCGGAAACGTGATGGTACGCATTTCTCCTCCTTACACAAGACATCACAACAACGTTTCACCAGGCAACGCCGGCCAACTGTTGTTTGTGTATGAGAAATCGGTTGGAAACTTTCCTCATGTCCGCACGTTGTAGGTGTCGCCACCGGCGCCATCCTTGTGTGAATGCTCTGAAAAGCTAATCATATGCTTATCACAACAACTTCTTCCTGTCGGTTAAATTTCGCGTCTGTAGCACTTCAGCTTCGTGGTGTAGCAATTTTAATGGCCACTAGTGTATACGAAAAGTACGAGGATGTGCTAAAATACATAATAGCTTAGATTTCAGAGACCAATTAGACAAGGGGTTGGGGCGAGAGTGCTCGTTTATTTCCCTGAACACAGATATAAAGAAGTTCTCCTGACAAGGATTGTCAGAAAGACATGTGGAAGGAAAAGTGTCTTTGCTTTTAAAGGTGGAGCGTATGTAAAAACCTCAATTCTGCAGCAGTTTTTATGGGTAAGGCATTGAAAAATAATGGATATAGGCTTTTTAAAACAGGAGACAGATTCAGTTTAACTTCAGAGCAACGCAACATTAATTCTAGAGAAGCCATTGAGTTACATGCTCTTCTGCTGTGGACTCATCACGTAACAACAAGCTGCACGTTGATAGTGTTACAGCAAGACGGGATTCCATTTAACCACAGCAAAGTCAGTATCAAATGCTCATCTTCAGCGACTGCAGGTGATAGTCGTAATTCTACAGGTGTATTCACTAAAGACCTACAGTCGCCTAGTTCCACCATTAAGCTGGTAGACCCTATCCGGATACGTGATTCTAGTGGTATGTGGTGAGCCTTGCTCTCCTTCCCCTGGTGCATCGCCAGAGGGGGTCACAGTGCTTAGCGTGCGATCGCTGGCGGCTTTCGGAGAGAGAGGACTTACTAGCAGCGTACGGGCAGTTGGTTGGAGGTGGCCCGCATGGACGGCCGCGTTTTGCGAGGGGTTTTTGTATTGTACGGTGAGCTGTTTTGAGGTGGAAAGCCTCGCCTCGGCGCGGTTTTCAGTTGCAACTCATCCAGAAGGCGGTGAGGCGCTGTGCCTGGAGGCATGATGTTCTGCCGTTTGTATTATAGAGACTCTGGCTTCTTGTGTTTAGATTGCTCGTGCCTTATGTATTGTACCCCCCTTAAAGAGGACATGATGGTTTAAACTGTAGCCGCTGGTCTGTGAAACTATGGCCGTTGGTATTCGAAGCTGCCTCGCACAGACTAGACTCTTGGTTGCTAGTATGTGCCGGTTGTTTGCTGTTAATTTTGCTGCCCGCAAGGTTGCACCGGCGAGATTGCCTCCGGGTAGAGCGACGCTCACCGTTTGACAGTTTGAATCTTCCTGTGATCGCGTGTGTGTGTCAACCGTTAAATGGCATATTGTCAACTTGATCTGCAAGTTCGCATCTTGCAGATTCGTGTCGTGGCTTTTTTTGTAGTGTTCCCCGAATTTCCTGATGTTAACATGCACTGTTGAATGACAATTTGTTTAAAGGCAAACAACAAGAGGAGTCTTTCGACAGAGCGATGTTGAGTGTTCAATGAGCGTACAGTTGAAAATACTGTTATTACCGAATGTTTTACAGCCACTAGCAGTTGTATTCTGGGCCTGTGACTTGGTTGATTACATAGTTTTAGTTTATATATATATATATATATATATATATATATATATATATATATATATATATATAGCCGATTCTGGGAGACAGCCCTACTTTTTAGTACTCTGTAATCCATGACATTATGGATTAGGCTAAACCGAAGTATTGTGGATTTTATCTTTTGTATTGGTTGTCAAAGTTCGTGATAAATTTTCAGTGTGGCGTTGCCTTGAAACGGCATATATATATATATATATATATATATATATATATATATATATATATATATATATATATAACCGTTTAAGTCCCTTTTATGTATGTATATGTTGGGTCGCAGCAGGTCTGGCGACTGATTATTAGCGCTTTCAGCAATATATATATATATAACTCCCTCCTTTTTAATGTATGTATGTGCTGGGTCACAGCAGGTCTGGCGACTAAGTATTACTGTTGTCAGTAACACCTGCTACTTGTTGCTATCTTATTGTAGTCCTTTATCTATGTCTGTTAATATCTAAAATGTAAAATTATTCTGGTCATTTAATAGTCTTACCCACAGCTTGTTTACCTGGTAGCTTACGGCCATCAGCTGTAGTATTCTGGGCTTGTTGCATGGTTGATTACATTTGTCTAGTTTTATGGACATACATACTGTTTAAATCACTTTATATATATATATATATATATATATATATATATATATATATATATATATATATATATATATTGCGTGTGCGTGTGTGTGTGTGTGTGTGTGTGTGTGTGTGTGTGTGTGCATGTTTTTGGTTGCCACAGGTCTGAGAATTAACAATTAACCTATCATTATTGAGAATTGTGCCCCAGTTGTTGGTCTGATTGCGTAGTGACGATAATTTTGGTATCTCCTTTTGTATACATTATTCCGACTTAAGGTTTGGGAAGCCAAGAAACGTCGGTATTTATGATCATTGCAGGCCGACATTGGTTTCTGATGTTCTGCACCCAACCGTGATCTTGTACCCTGTATCTTGGGCGCGTATTTGGGTTGAGAGAGTTGCCTATTCTGAGGCGCGCTACTCGCTATCTCTGTCGGAGCCTGTATTGCTCGATTCCCCGGAACTCCCACTCCCATTCCCATTTAACGATAAATTCAGACTTGAGTAGGAACATATCATGTAGCTTTTCTTTCAACGTCGAGACTCTGGTGTCACATCTAAGCTCGTCTTCACATAAAAACTCGCTCTCAACATGGCTCATTCGATAAGGACAATTTTTTGGTGGCACACTGTTGATTTCGGTTTCGTATGAGACGTAGTTTTGAGCAAGAAAGGTTTACGCAAGTCTTCAAGCTCTCACGTCTACGGAACAACGAGCGTTAAGGGTGGGCGGCTATTCCGAATGTGTTGCACAAAGAAACTAAACGGGAATCGGAAAAAAACCTGATTTTGCATCTACAGTTCTCTTCCCAGAATATGGGGATACGAAATGGCGTTAAAAAAGCTGGTTTTGTGTCGACACGAAAGATGACAGAAAGTAAAATACATCATGGCACGGAAACGAATCTGAAAAAGTGCCGCGATTGGCTGAACTCCGACTGCAGTGCAGAGATAGGATCTGTTCGCTTGTTCTTCAAACTCATAACTGTGATGATATTTTTCCATACTGTTAGAGAAGCAATATGGCTAGTACAATGCAGTCTCAGATGTATAAAATAAATCCTCTGCGTATAAAATTACAACTTGTAACACGTCAGTAATAAAACTTTCCTTAGTAACAGTGTCACAGAGTAGTCAGTGCAATCAAAACACTTGTGAGCTCAAGTTATGTGGCAGTCTGGTCTCCTCTTGAAGTACATAGACTCTACTCAAAAGATTGAATAAATTAATTCACCATTTATCGCAACATACTAAATTTTTACTAAAGCCCACAGCTGCACCATTAAGAGTACATTGAGTAATGACAGAAGGTATCATGAATATTTTTCTTTTAAAATTACTTTTCAAAACATTAAAACTGTTGCACGTTACTATCTACTGGCGCAAGTGAAAGGGACTTCATGGCAGTGCAGCACACAAAAGCACGGCATTAAAGTCTATGATATCAATGTGCTCTGTTAGCTGCATGACTGTTGAAACGCAGAAGCTGTTGTGGCACTGTATGTCTTTCGCATGATATGGTTCTTGTGTAACCACACACGCTGAAGTCGCCACGTATTGGGAAATAAGCTGCCAAATATTTAATTCATCAATTGTTTTCTAATCAGACAGAAATGTAAGTAATATCCAATATTGCAGAATATACTTGTATTACTTTCTTAAGAAATTTGTTATCAATGCTAAGATGAAAATAAAAATTAGCCGATTCTGGGAGACAGCCCTACTTTTTAGTACTCTGTAATCCATGACATTATGGATTAGGCTAAACCGAAGTATTGTGGATTTTATCTTTTGTATTGGTTGTCAAAGTTCGTGATAAATCTTCAGTGTGGCGTTGCCTTGAAACGGCATATTGCAAGTTGTAATGCAAGACAGCTAAATGTGGCTTACCTAAACAAGCCAATCAAAGCCTGTGATTTGTTGTTAGCCAATGACACAATATCAATCGACTCGCTCAACATCCATTCTTAAAACTCCTCACAAATAACTGACCACATTAAACACCAAGAATGAAAAACACCGCACCCCGAAGCGGACAAATAAGCTGCCAAATTGTCGCTGTGTAGCTTGCATTGGTGGTTATAGCTCATCCAGAAACCCCTTTCCCCATCGCATACAGACAGATTCCTGCGTTGCCCTCCAAGGAAGATGAGAGCATACAAAATGGCGCTGAACTGTTTGTTCCAGTGCCGTGAAGGTGGCATTTTCAACTGTTTGTCAAGAATGACCCTCACTCCATAGGCATTCTGTCCAGAGTGACTTAACAGATACCCAACCAGATGGAAAACACATAAGTTGGAGATATTGTGATTTTAATTAAATCAGAGATGCTCATACCTTTTGCTATTAAGAGTTGCGTGAAACTTTACAGAAAAAGGCGCATTTGTAGGGTGGGCTAGACTCAGACAGTTTTTGATTGTATGTTATTTTTATTGTTAAATGTTGGTAAGGGTTACAAAAGAAGGATAATGCGCAAATGCTAGTAGTTGTTTGACACAGTCATCGATTTCAGGGTAGTGGTTGACTGGTCACCCTCTATGTCAACAGAGGCTTGTAAATGCACAAAAACATTTTCACATGGCTTTCTGCAAATGCCCACTAGAATACTGTTGAACTACTGAGCAATCACCTCACACAGATTCTCATCACTGGTAATGTGTTTAGCGTACACCTTATCCTTAAGGTGACCCCAAAGAAAAAATTTCGGCGGGTCAAAGTCAGGAGATCAGATGGCCCACTCCACAGGTCGTCGATGGCCAACCCACTGCTCAAGAAACACTTCCTGCGAGCACTTCTAAACAATGCTGGTTAAATGTTTCAGAGCACAATTTTTCTGCCAGCACTGTTGATCTACGTTCGATCTATTGTGAAGTTTTGAGATGACAGTATTCCTCAATAACTCAAGGTAGGTTTCCCCCATGATGTGACCTTCCAGGAATAACAGGCCAGTCAATTCTTTGTACATCATCTTGCCCCAAACCACCATCCTGGGGGACTGGAAGTCAACTCAGTGGTGACGTTGTGGTTATCTCCACGTCAAAATACGCAGTTGTGACTGTTCACCAATACTAAACTGTGCAATTTGGCCTCACCATTCCAGACAATATTCAGCTTGATGTCAGAGTCCTCTAGAATCTTGTTGAGCGACAACACACCACTACAAGTCACATGACGAAGTCGTCATCGTTAAGGACGTGAATAAACGTTGGATGGTATGGCGTCAGCTTAAAGTCGCACAAAACTCTTTGCAGACTTGTCCTCGATATGTTCAGCAGGTCCAACTAATGATGGGTTTGACTTTGGATAAATTGTTCGTAACTGAATATAGGTGCACACATTTTATGCACTGCTTGATAGACAAATTATTCCCACCACTGTGCATGCTACCTTAGCAGAACAGTGCCTTCGGTGGTGGTGTATATCGACAAGTCAAAGTGCTGCCATCAATCGAAAATTGAAGATACTTTCCCCCTTTTAGCTTTGAATGCTTATATTGTGGCCTAACTGAGTCTTTCCCACACTGTGTTCATTAGGTCACAATTATGAGGGGCAGTCAAATGAAAACAGAACACCCGTCACAATAGAACCATTCAAAAGTAATCAACATGATTTGTGTCATAGAAGATGGCCAGCCTCTAATGGATCCACAATCGCACCCACTTTTGCACTCCCTCGAAATGTAACCGATGTCCATGCATGCCTTTCTCAGATACGAAAATTACACAATGACAGATACACACTGTACGCTAGTGTTTCCCAACCATGTTGCTGAAGTTTAGCCTTTGTGCGATTGGGGTTTCACGCCAAAGGAACTTGTTTCCACTTGAATCCATGTAGCAAGTCGCTCGCTTCTGTCGCTCACGTAGGACACAGCCTAAGGCGAGCGAGCGACAGCGAGCGACTTCTGGATACGCGACACTCCAGTGACAAGCAGCAACATCGGGCGAAAGACTTGGATGTCCCACGAGCAAGCGACCATGTCGCGCTACAAGATGGCTGCTTAGAGCCAACCAACTGTTTCTATAAAGCGGCGTTCTTAACCTGTGGAATACTGTAGCTGGAGAGTAAGGCTACAGAATTAGGATTACTTAAGAAAATAAACCGAAAAGGAATGCTGTGAATGAAGTTTACAAAGGGAGGAATCTCCATGGAGAATCTCACAAGTATCGTCAACTACGAAGATCACCAGACAAGTTCTTCGAATACACGTGAATGAGCAGATGAGCATTCGGCTATCTCATCAGTAAATTAAATACGAATGTTTTTTTACTTGGTCAAGAACTTTTAACAGCCAATAAATGCGGAGGAATGACTATTAGATGACTAACTACGCTAAATACAAACATAAGCACACAGCATGATAACTGTGACCAATAATTAGCTATGGTCTCAGGATAGCGTATGAGGATAAAGTCTCGGGTACGATTCCCAGACGTTTATGTATTTTTACTGACTTAGTTACGATTCTTATACTAAGTTACTGTTTACACTGCATCGCTAAGTATATTTTTAAGGTCTTGCCAAAGAACTTGATCTTCACATCTAGCCCAGTATATCACACATTTAATTCCTAATAAATTACAATGAACCATGAAATTTACAGATATTTGATGATGTGAACGTTATTCATCATCAGTCAGTGTTAAGGCCAAGCGTTTCAATTACTCTAAATAGTCCATAAAAGTAAAGCTTACAAAAACGAAGTCAAACGTTTTGTGTATTTATTTGTTTAAAAGTATGAAATAAAAAATATTTGGGAGACGTTCAGTGCACCTCATTCTCTGTACGTGACTTCGAGTATCATTCAAAGGCACATAGAACGTTTCTCTTATCTACTTATTTCTTTTACACAAATCACTTCATAAAATATTTAACTGATTTCTTCCATTTTTGAATTTCAAGTTTTATTCAGAAAGCATGATCTTACTGACTCAACGTTTGCGTTCCTAACGTACTTTTTTCGAAGGAAGCCTTTTTGAAATTTAAATAACGCACCAATGTATCTTTTTATGTGCAAAATATCTAGGTCTTGAACAGATGACATTTATGACAAAAAAAAATGGTTCAAATGGCTCTGAGCACTATGGGACTTAACATCTGAGGTCATCAGTCCCCTAGAACTTAGAACTACTTAAACCTAACTAACCTAAGGACATCACACACATCCATGCCTGAGGCAGGATTCGAACCTGCGACCGTAGCAGTCGCGCAGTTCCTGACTGAGCGCCTAGAACCGCGAGACCACCGCGGGCGGCGACATTTATGACACTTCATTTACGGCAGCTTTTCGTGAAATATTTCAATTTTTCCTCAGCTTATTAATTAAGTTTTCGTTCATTACCCTGATTACTTTCAAGCAGTTATATATTTTCGTGCCAAAATAGACCTCATGCTGGTCACTTTGATACCCCATTTCCATGTTTCTCTCCCTATGTTTGGCTATGAAAATTTGGACAAAACGTCATGGTGTAAGTTATAGGGAGTCTTGTTTTCTCTCTGCTCACGCGTTTACAAAAACGTATCGAGTGTTAATCATATGATAAAAGAGTCTTTTCTGTGTGCTGTCATTTCCAAAATTCGTCGTTTCGATATCTTGAACCTTTTGTCAGGTACGACGATTTTTACGACCACTATGATTCCCGAAGCGCAGGAAAGGTTCGGACGCACCGCGATCGACCCGTCCGCGGATATAACAACCAATATCTCAAGAATGAAAAGAGATATCATTCCGGTCTCAACTTTAGATACAATTTAGATATACTGTTTACATTTCGTACGCAATACTTTATGGCCTTAAATGAACTATACGGAAAGTCTACACAATGTGATTTTACCTCTGCAAATTCAACAAAATTTCGTGCAGCCATGTACTCAATTTTGTGCAGCACAGTAACTGTGGTTAATAACGAAAACAAATTCTGACCTTTATCATTTAAGGATATCAAGCTACAGGTTGCGGAAGAATCAAATTTTTTCATAGAATAGTTTTCTTAAAAACTGATGTTAAATAATTCATAGCTGTCGTCGCGTCCGCTCCACTGCTTTGCCAAGAAGACACGTGGCTGTCGCTCTGTGTCGCGCGTGCTGCAGCAACAAGATTCAAACACGTTTGAATTCAAACATAGCCAGTTGCAGCGGGAGACAGGTAGCTACACAGATGTCGCTCACGTTGGACACTTCCGTAACTACACAAAAATGGTTCAAATGGCTCTGAGCACTATGGGACTCAACTTTGGAGGTCACTAGTCCCCTAGAACTTAGAACTAGTTAAACCTAACTAGCCTATGGACATCACACACACCCATGCCCGAGGCAGGATTCGAACCTGCGACCGTAGCAGTCTCGCGGTTGCAGACTGCAGCGCCTAGAACCGCGCGGCCACTTCGGCCGGCTCCGTAACTACACCTGCGGTTGTGTTTTGTCGCTTGAAGCTGGCGCGCGCTGTCGCTCGCATCTGTCGCTCTAGTGGGACACGGCCTTAGAGTTCTATGGTCCCTATCAGTTAGCTTATGCTGGCCCATTACTCTCCGGTGTTTCCACTGTGTTTCAGTTTACAATAACTTTGGTATCAGTAGCCTTAACTACATTATGCCTTTGAATACTCTTCAACATATTAGTTACTTTAGTGGCCTAAAATAATGCCTCATATGAACTCAGATCTCCCTGTTGCCTCTTGAAAGAGGTTAAAGTATTCTATTTTTCTAGTCTTTGTGCTCCTGCTCCTAACTTATACTCTGGATTGCAAGTTATACCATATGATGTCCATTCCTAGGACCTGACATTCGGTGACCTAGCTTTTATTTTATATCTCTCTCTCCTCTCTTTTTTTTCTTTTCCTTTTTTTTCTTGGACTAATCTGTTTTCTGACTGGTTTTTGATGTGAACCGCCATGAACTCCTCTACTGCAGCAACCTATTCATCTCAGAGCAGCACTTACAACCTATGTCCTGAATTACTTGGTGTATTTATTCCAATGTCTGTCTTCCTATAAAGTTTTTGCCCTCTACAGCTCCCTTTGGTCCATGGTGGTTATTCTGTATTGTGTTAACAGATGTCCTATCATCCTCTCCCTTTCTCTTTGTTTTCCATACTTTCCTTTCCTCGCCGATTCTATGGAGAACCTCATCATTCCTTATCTTAGTCCTTCCCACAGTCCAGTGTCACTGCTGTTCAATGCTGTGCTCCAAATGTACATTCTCAGAAATTTCTTTCTGAAATTAAGGCATTGTTTGTTGTTGTGGTCTTCAGTCCTGAGACTGGTTTGATGCACCTCTCCATGCTACTCTATCCTGTGCAAGCTTTTTCATCTCCCAGTACCTACTGCAACCTACATCCTTCTGAATCTGCTTAGTGTATTCATCTCTTGGTCTCCCTCTACGATTTTTACCCTCCACGCTGCCCTCCAATACTAAATTGGTGATCCCTTGATGCCTCAGAACATGTCCTACCAACCGATCCCTTCTTCTGATCAAGTTGTGCCACAAACTTCTCTTCTCCCCAATCCTATTCAATACTTCCTCATTAGTTATGTGATCTACCCATCTAATCTTCAGCATTCTTCTGTAGCACCACATTTCGAAAGCTTCTATTCTCTTCTTGTCCAAACTATTTATCGTCCATGTTTCACTTCCATACATGGCTACACTCCATACGAATACTTTCAGAAATGACTTCCTGACACTTAAATCAATACTGGATGTTAACAAATTTCTCTTCTTCAGAAACGCTTTCCTTGCTATTGCCAGCCTACATTTTATATCCTCTCTACTTCGACCATCATCAGTTATTTTGCTCCCCAAATAGCAAAACTCCTTTACTACTTTAAGTGTCTCATTTCCTAATCTAATTCCCTCAGCATCACCCGACTTAATTAGACTCCATTCTATTATCCTTGTTTTGCTTTTGTTGATGTTCATCTTATATCCTCCTTTCAAGACACTGTCCATTCCATTCAACTGCTCTTCCAAGTCCTTTGCTGTCTCTGAAAGAATTACAATGTCATTGGCGAACCTCAAAGTTTTTATTTCTTCTCCATGAATTTTAATACCTACTCCGAATTTTTCTTTTGTTTCCTTTACTGCTTGCTCAATATACAGATTGAACAACATCGGGGAGAGGCTACAACCCTGTCTTACTCCCATCCCAACCACTGCTTCCCTTTCATGTCCCTTGACTCTTATAACTGCCATCTGGTTTCTGTACAAATTATAAATAGCCTTTCGCTCCCTGTATTTTACCCCTGCCACCTTTAGAATTTGAAAGAGAGTATTCCAGTCAACATTGTCAAAAGCTTTCTCTAAGTCTACAAATGCTAGAAACGTAGGTTTGCCTTTCCTTAATCTGTCTTCTAAGATAAGTCGTAAGGTCAGTATTGCCTCACGTGTTCCAGTGTTTCTACGGAATCCAAACTGATCTTCCCCGAGGTTGGCTTCTACTAGTTTTTCCATTCGTCTGTAAAATTAAGGCATATGTTTGATACTATTAGACTACTCTTGGCTAGGAATGCCTTTTTACCTATGCTAGTCTGCTTTTTATGTCCACCTTGTTCCACCCACCAAGGGTTTTTTGTTACCTAGGTACCAGAATTCCTTAACTTCATCAACTTCATGATTGACAGTTCTGGTGTTACGTTTATAGTATTCTCATTACTTTCGCCCTCAGTCCATATTATGTACTATTTAGACTGTTCATTCCATTCTACAGAACCTGTAATTCTTCTTCACTTTCACTGAGGATAGCAATGTCATCAGTGGATATGATCATAGATATCCTTTGACCTCATATTGTAATCTCACTCTTGAACCTTTGTTTTATTTCTATCATTGCTTCTTTGATGTGTAGACTGAACTGTATGGGCAAAAGACTACATCCCTGTCTTACACCCATTTTAATCCAAGCATTTCGTTCTTGGTTCTTATTGTTCCCTCTTGGTTCTTGTACATATTATATATATACCCTCTTTCCCTATAACTTACTCCTATTTTTTCTCTGAATTTTAAATATCTACCTCCATTTTACATTTTAGAACGCTTTTCCAGGTCGACAAATCCTATGAACTGTCTTGATTTTTCTTCAGTCTTGCTTCCATTATGAACCACAATGTCAGAGCGCCTCTTCTGGTGCCCTTACCTTTCCTATTGCCAAATTGGGACTGTCGTCCAACAGATCCTCAATTTTTTCCCATTCTTGTGCGTATTATTCTGTCAGCATCTTGGGTGTATGAGCTGTTAAGTTGATTGTGCAATAATTCTCGCACTTGTTGGGTCTAGCTATCTTCAGAATTGTGCAGATGATATTTTTCCGAAAGTCTGATGGTATATCGCCTGTGTCGTACATTCTACACACCAACGTGACTACTCGTTCTGTTGCCACTTTCCCCAATGATTTTAGAAATTCTGATGGAATGGAATCTATCTCTTCTGCCTTATTTGATCTTATGTCTTCCAAATCCCTTTCAAATTATGATTCTAATACTGTATCCCCTATCTCTTGTATATCGGCTCCTCTTTCTTCTACTGTCAACTCATCAGATAAGTCTTCTTCCTCAAAGAGGCCTTCAGTTTGCTCTTTCCACCTACAGCTCTCTCCTCTGCTTTGAAGAGTGGAATTGCCTTTGCGCTCGTAATGTTACCACCCTTGCTTTTCATTTCAGTAAAGGTTGCTTTGACCTTTCTATACACTGAGTCAGTCATTTCGACAATCATTTCTTTTTCGATTTCTTCATATTTTTCAAGCAGCCATTTAGCCTTAGCTTCCCTACACTTCCTACTCATTTCATTCCTGAGTGACTTGTATTTCTGTATTCCTGAATTTCCCTAAACATTTTTGTACTTCCTTCTTTTGTAGATAAACTGAAGTATTTCTTCTGTCATCCATCATTTCTTTGCAGATACCTGCTTTGACCTATATTTTTCTTTCCAACTCCCTGTGACTGCCCTTTATAGAGATGTCTAGTCCTCTTCAACTGAACTGCCTTCTGAGCTATTCGTTATCACAGTATCTATAACCTCAGAGAACTTCTAGTATGTCTCTTCATTCCTTAATTCTTCTGTATACCACTACTTCGTGTGTTGATTCTTCATGACTATTCTCTTAAACTTCAGCCTGTTCTTCATCATTACTAAAGTGTGATCTGAGTCTGCATATGTTCCTGGGTACACCTTGCAATCCAGTATCTGATTTTGGAATCTCTGCTGCCCATGACGAAATATAACTCACACCTTCCCATGTCTCCCGGCATTTTCCAAGTATACCTCCTCCTCGTACGATTCTTGGACAGAGTATTCTCTGTTACTACCTGAAATTTATTGCTCATATCATCCTGCAACCCATTCCCACACAACTGCATTCCAGTTCCCCATGACTATTAGATTTCCATCTCGCTTTATGCACTAAATTACCCGTTTAATATCCTCATTTAGTTTTTCCATCGTTTCATCCTCTGCTTGCAACATGAGCATGTATACCTGAACTACTGTTGTCGGTGCTGGTGGATGTAATATATGCTAATCTTGCCCTAAATTATTGTCTTCTTTCCATTTCAGTTCATTGCCATCCGTACTCCCCACCAACATATATAGATTGTTCCTTAGCAATTCCGTTTTCAGATTTTCTAACTTCTCTGCCACGTACAAACTTCTGACATTCCGCGCCCTGACTCACAGAACATTATCCTTTCATTGATTATTCGATATTTTCTTCATAGTTACCTCCTCCTTTGCAGTCCCCTCTTGGAGATACGAATGAGGGACTAGTCTGGAATCTTTTGCTAAATATCAGCTCATCATGACACTATTTTAATTGCAGAGAATGTGTCTAGTGGATTCATATTGTGTGTCATTCGAGCAATGATTTCCATTGCCTTCTACATCCTCATGTCGCTGATCAGTGCTAATTCTTCCACCTTTTAGGGTCAGTTTACCACCCCAAGGGCAAGAGAGTGCCCTGAAATTCTGTCCACTCATATGCCCTCTTTGACAGGGCCATTGGCAGAAAGAGGGTGACTTGTTGTGCCGAATGTCTTTGCCCACCATTGCTGATGATTTTTACTCTAATGTGATCTGTGGCAGGGTTCTAAATCAGGACTGAGGACGTTTTGACCAGTAATAAATGACGTTACCTTTGACCATGGGTGCCTTAGCATTTGTTAATATAGTATTCATTTTCATGACAATATTTCCTGACACAATTTTCTGCAGCACTAACATCGCTGGTGTGGAGGACGGCAGTGGTAGTGATCACAGTGGCAGTTTGGTTGCCAAAATTTCCCTGGCTGTAGAAGTAGGCAACAGGATACAAAGCAACACGAAGTGGGAGACATCCTGTGCGAATAAATCTGGCACAAAGGATCTAGCACACCGCTGTTGCACCTGTAAAAAGATATTCGAACGGTTGCAGGACCTGAAGGAGCACACACACGTGGACAGACATGAAATTTTTCATTCTTGCAATATATGCCACAAAACGTTTACTGCAAGTGCTGATGTAAAAAGGCACTTACGTCTGCACACTGGTGAACGCCCTTTCAGCTGTGGCGTTTGCAGAAAGACGTTCTCGAAAAGTGGTAATCTGAAGAAGCATTCACAGCTGCACACTGGCAAACGCCCCTACAGCTGTGGCTTTTGCAACTTAACATTCACGCAAAGTAATAACCTGAAATGGCACCTAAGACTGCACACCGGCGTAAGCCCCTACAACTGTGGCGTTTGCAACATGACATTCATAACAAATCACAACCTGAAGAGGCACTTGCAGCTGCATACTGGCCAACGCCCATTAAACTAATGCCATTGGCACCAAGACAGTTGCGCAAAGTAATAATCTGAAGCCGCATCCACAGCTGCACATTGTCAGATCCCTTTAATCTCTTACGTGTTCTTAAGAGATTCAGCGGAGCTAGCGATGAAAAGATACTGATAAGTGTCAGCAACACTCTGTTTGTGATCTAATGTCTATAATTGCATCATTGTGGACATTACAAGAGATAAGATGGAGTAAGTTACGCGTTCTGAAATGTGAGGCATATGAATTTCGAGAGGAGCATCTTCTGTGATGCTGTACATACCTCTTTGTCTTCCTCTTGGCCATTTGAACCTTATACCTCTGTAATCAAATATTCTTAAGTACTTTAAAGTTGTGACTGATCGAAATCCTATATTTTAGGTAGCCAAAGTGTCCTACCAACGCCGGACTTTGAATGAATTACTTTCCTCTCATCTGATTGTGAACGCTGTTTGACCTGGTGTTAATACATAATAATGTAACTCACGTTTGAGATGATTCTCAGCCTTTTCTATTTTATTCCTGCCGGGTGGCGCACTTAGCGTATTGAAGAAATACAGCAGGAACACTACATTTCATGCAATGTTGTTTCGTATGGGTAGCTACATGAAAGCAACAGCGTAATACATGATAAATAAAGATGTGTGCCTCCATCAAGTAGAAATTTGTATTAGTAGTAACTCATCACAGTACTGGTAACATGGTGTAATATATCTATCAAAAATACAACTACTTCCTAGTTGTTTACAGAAGTGAAAAAATACAACTACTTCCTAATTGTTCACAGAAGTGAAACGTAAAGAACACTGAAAATCCCTATTTTCTTTTTTGTATTGTATGTGTAGTTGCTTTAATTCATGTCATTCACACTTGTTTGTCTCAATAGAATTCAATCTATTCCTCTTCCATCCACAGATTTCATATTAATTTCCTTCAATGCAGCTAATAACATTTTGAGGTAATTTGCGAATCTATTAACTTTGATTTTTTCATGATTTTGAATAGATAGTTGTCAGTATGGGTGTTAAGTTAGTAGATGTGATGTGACGACTCCATGTGATTTCATTAAATATAGTGTAAATTTGTCTCCTTGTCTCACAGTGAATAACTAGTGTCCAGCTATGTCCCTGTTAACCCTTCCAAAGCAACAAAAGCAGCTGCAAGTACCACCAGACAGGATACAGACATTAGTAAGATGGATGCAGCGTTCCCTGTTACAGTGACAAGGTACAGATGGTATTGTTTGATTGAAACCATTAGAGTTTTAACAAAAATAATGTAGAATTTGTAGTAAAAGCAGTAATTGTCTCTTACAGTCCAAAAAACAGTTCATTGAAGAAAAATCGATTTATTGTAGCTGAATCTTACACCATTAAATTTTTAATGGGTTCTAGTATAAAACTTATTTTTTCCTAATAGGTGTGACTCAGTGACAGCTTTACATTCCATAGATCACTGCACAATAAATCGTAAAGATGTAGAACTAGTCATTTCACATTCAAATAACAAATTAATTTGTAGATGTCGCTAAAAGCTGATCTTTTTTTTAATATCCATATGTGAGTTAGTAATTCCTGTCAACTAGCTTTTACACATTCCAATAATAGAAATTTTTCTGCAGAATAGAAGACGTTTTCAAGCAGAAACACATTCTGTTTGTTTTCAGACTTTGCACTGCTGTCTGTCAGAGATTTTATAGCACTGGGCGACTGACTGAAAAAAGTTGGGTTGCTGAATTGTTCACCCCTTTTGTGCTAAAGGCAACCTCAATGTGGAATAATAAATATCATTTTGCCTCCTGTTACTGTAGTACATTATTGTTTCATTTGAACTGCAGTTGATTATTTACAAAAAACTTTGTGAGGGAATAAATACAGGGTCAGTCACCTAACATTACCGCTGGATATATTTCGTAAACCACATCAAATACTGACTAATCGATTCCACAGACCGAACGTGAGGAGAGGGGCTAGTGTAATTGGTTAATACAAACCATAAAAAAATGCATGGAAGTATGTTTTTTAACACAAACCTACGTTTTTTTTAAATGGAACCCCGTTAGCTTTGTTAGCACATCTGAACATATAAACAAATACGTAATCAGTGCCGTTTGTTGCATTGTAAAATGTTAATTACATCCGGAGATGTTGTAACCTAAAGTTGACGCTTGAGTACCACTCCTCCGCTGTTCGATCGTGTGTATCGGAGAGCACCGAATTACGTAGGGATCCAAAGGGAACGGTGATGGACCGTAGGTACAGAAGAGACTGGAACAGCACATTACGTCCACATGCTAACACCTTTGTATTGGTCTTTTTTACTGACGCACATGTTCATTACCATGAGGGGTGAGGTACACGTACACACGTGGTTTCCGTTTTCAATTACGGAGTGGAATAGAGTGTGTCCCGACATGTTAGGCCAATAGATGTTCAATGTGGTGGCCATCATTTGCTGCACACAATTGCAATCTCTGGCGTAATGAATGTCGTACACGCCGCAGTACATCTGGTGTAATGTCGCCGCAGGCTGCCACAATACGTTGTTTCATATCCTCTGGGGTTGTAGGCACATCACAGTACACATTCTCCTTTAACGTACCCCACAGAAAGAAGTCAAGAGGTGTAAGATCAGGAGAACGGGCTGGCCATTTTATGCGTCCTCCACGTCCTATGTAACGCCCGTCGAACATCCTGTCAAGGGTCAGCCTAGTGTTAATTGCGGAATGTGCAGGTGCACCATCATGCTGAAACCACATACGTCGACGCGTTTCCAGTGGGACATTTTGGAGCAACGTTGGCAGATCATTCTGTAGAAACGCGATGTTGAAGCTGTTTGGGCCCCTGCAATGAAGTGAGGACCAATGAGGTGGTCGCCAATGATTCCGCACCATACATTTACAGTCACGGTCGCTGTCGCTCTACCTGTCTGAGCCAGCGAGGATTGTCCACGGACCAGTAATGCATGTTCCGTAGATTCACTGCCCCGTGGTTTGTGAAACCCGCTTCATCGGTAAACAGGTAGAACTGCAACGCATTCTCTGTTAATGCCCATTGACAGAATCGATGATTAAAGTCATCACCATGTAATTGCTGATGTAGCGACACATGAAACGGGTGAAAGCGGTGACGATGCAGTATGCACATGACACTACTTTGACTCAGTCCACCGGCTCTCGCAATGTCCCGTGTACTCATGTGTGGGTTCATGGTAACAGCAGCTAACACACCAACTGCACCCGCTTCTCCTGTGACGGGCCTGTTACGGACCCGTTTGCGTGCTACGACCATACCTGTTGCATACAGTTGGCAGTAGATGTTTTGCAATGTGCGGCACGTTGGATGCTCTCTGTCCGGGTACCGTTCTGCAGGCTTCAGCTGCATTTCGTCGACACTCGCCATAGATGAGTATCATCTCCGCCTTTTCAGAGTTCGAATACACCATGGTCACAGTTCCTACAACTCTACACTATCACAGACGTCTGGTAACACGGTGTACTACAGTTGGTCTGCGTGCGGAGACGAATGCAGAATAACAATAGCAGCAAGCGCTACATGCGGACACTGCGACAGCTAGACCAAACCACAACAGTGCACTACAGCCACACTCGTAAACACGGTCGTCATCGTAAACTTGTCCCTGCAGATGCTGCTCGCCGACCGTGGCCCGTGTTTGTTACAACACGCAACTGAACGTCGGAGGTTTCAAGCGTCAACTTTAGGTTACAATATCTCCGGATGTAATTAACATTTTACAATGCAACAAACGGCACTGACTACGTATTTGTTTATACGTTCAGATGTGCTAACAAAACTAACGTGGTTCCATTTAAAAAACGTAGGTTTGTGTTAAAAATACATACTTCCGTGTATTTTTGTATGGTTTGTATTAAACAATTACACTAGCCCCTCTCCCCACGTTCTGTCTGTGGAATCGGTTCGTCAGTATTTGATGTGGTTTACGAAATATATCCAGCGGTAACGTTAGGTGACTCACCCTGTATATCATAAAACAGTAGTCAAAATGCCTAATTCCGTAAACAGATGTGTACAATATGAATGTGTGCTTTGTGCCGTTCAAATTCTTATCTGTGGATACCTAAAAGTTTTGAAGTTTGTTTGCATCTCATTTATTACTTCCTTACCGTGTCTATTATTTATTACTACTGTAGAACTTTTAGATGTACAGAACTGTTTATAGTGTGTCTTTTTGAAATTAAGAGTCAGACCATTTGCAGAAAACCAATCAATCATCCTTTTAAGAACATTGTTTACCATTTCTTTTGTTGTTGTGTACGCTTGGATTGATTACAATACTAGTTTAATCTGCAAAGAGAACTAATTTTTCTTATTGTAAATTAGATGCAATATTATTTACAGATATGAGGGACAATAGCAGACCTAAGATTGAGCCAGAGGGAACCCCATACCTGATTTCTCCTCAATCAATGACTCTTCTGCATTGCATAGGTTGAATTACTAAGTAAACCTTTCTGCATTTTTGTTTGGATATGATATTCTTTGTCTAGCTACACTACCAATTGTATAAAATCTTAATTTGCATAGGAGAATCTTGTGATTAACACAGGCAGACGCCTTAGATAGATAATTCTAATAGTTATGTTAAATATTATCTATCTCTAGAATCAACCGACATAGCATCTCTCCATATCACTAAATTAGTAATGAATCCTAATCTTTCTCGACATGTTCCATTGGGCTAGTGATGATATTATACTCTAAAATTGCAGGCTCAAGTGTAATTCAAGCTCACCATTTTTATGAAATGTTACGTGTTATTTTAAATGTACATTTGGAGAAAATGGAGACATGTCTTTAAATGGTAAATAATTTTGTTTGTTTTGTAGAAGAACTGCTAAAGTGAATCCTGTCATTAGTTTCATTTTCTTTCTGCAGTAGTGCCTATGTATGTTCGACCAGTTCTTACTATAAGCTCTACATGGACACTTATGGAGTACAGAACATGTATGGAAATATTATTCTACTGTTTTCCCACAATGTAATTTGCTGTGTATCAGCCAGACGTAGCTCCATCTCGCTGGTTCCAAAATATTTGGGTGGAGAATAGGAATCTCATATATGTGTGAACACTTACCATGAGCTGAGGTGCCACACTGAAGATCAGCTGAGTGTTGCCCTATTTCAGCCACCTGTTAGTGTCAGTGCAACAATACACTTGAGGATACACCTCCCATCAGCGTAACACCTTCATAAAGGTTGTATGGGACAAGAAGAGACAGTCATGATTTACTCCAAGAATGTCACACAACTTAGTATTAAGCATTCTAAGTTTTTCCTGTACATGAAGCGTGGCAACATTGCAAGGCATCCATTGCAATCAAGAATGACGCCAGAGCGCTGTTCCATTTCAGAGTTATTTTTTACACCATCTAGCTCAATCCCTCTTGATCAAATATACCCAATGTTGTGCTACTGCTGATCTAACATGAGATGTATATACGTATAGCACAATTATGACACTACTTCAACACTTTCTCAGTTATTAAATGAGAAGCACATAGTGCACTGACCATACCTAGTTTGGTCTCAGACTCTTCTGATTCAAAAATATTTTATACAGTTTGAGGATATGTTCCTCAGTGAAAACAAAAACAAAAACAAAAAATTGGTCAACATATGTTGAAAAGTCCTTTGTTTTCAAGGTATCAGTGTAAGTATACAGCTTACGTGATTAGACCTCAACAGTATATAAACACATAATCCTCCAAATGAAAAAGTATGTTTAAACTACAGTGTAAAGTAGATCCGGTCACAAAACCAAAGAATGTCTCTGCAGTGATCCAGAGACAAATGGCTCTGAGCACTATGGGACTTAACATGTTGTTGTTGTTGTGGTCTTCAGTCCTGAGACTGGTTTGATGCAGCTCTCCATGCTACTCTATCCTGTGCAAGCTTCCTCATCTCCCAGGACCTACTGCAACCTACATCCTTCTGAATCTGCTTAGTGTATTCATCTCTTGGTCTGCCTCTACGATTTTTAGCCTCCACGCTGCCCTCCAATGCTAAATTTGTGATCCCTTGATGCCTCAAAACATGTCCTACCAACCGATCCCTTCTTCTAGTCAAGTTGTGCCACGAACTTCTCTTCTCCCCAATCCTATTCAATACCTCCTCATTAGTTATGTGATCCACCCACCTTATCTTCAGCATTCTTCTGTAGCACCACATTTCGAAAGCTTCTATTCTCTTCTTGTCCAAAGTGGTTATCGTCCATATTTCACTTCCATACATGGCTACACTCCATACAAATACTTTCAGAAACGACTTCCTGTCACTTAAATCTATACTCGATGTTCACAAATTTCTCTTCTTCAGAAACGATTTCCTTGCCATTGCTAGTCTTAACATATGAGGGCATCAGTCCCCTAGAACTTATTATTACTTAAGCCTAACTAACCTAAGGACATCACAAACATCCATGTCCGAGGAAGGATTCGAACCTGCGACCATAGCTGTCGCGCGGTTCCAGACTGAAGAGCCTAGAACTGCTTGGCCAGATCCAGAGACACTGACTGCCTGTGTAAATGCACTCCTGTGGAGAGGTGGTGGAGTGGTACTATAGTGGTTGGGTGCAGTCCCATCATACGGTGTGGTGACTCCAGTGAAACTACTACTACAGGTTCGCGTTGCCATTTGTGAAGCAACATAATTTTATATATCACCTTTATTTGGTTGCCTCTTTATTTTTGAAGTTTTTTTTTTGTAACATGATTTAAAATTCATTTTAAATTCCATCTGCCTCAGCAGATGGAAGACCGCCTAAAAACCATCCACAGACTGGCCAGCTCACCGGACCTCGACACAAATCCGCTGGGCGGATTCGTGCCGGGCACCGGCGCTCCTTCCCGCTCGGAAAGCCGTGCGTTAGACCACACGGCCAACCGGGCGGGCATGATAAACGCAATAAAACCAATTCTTCATGACTTAGCACAGCCAGAATTGTTACGCAAATGTCTACATAGAAAAATGCAGAATCCTAATGAGGGTGTTAACAATTTAATTTGGATAGCGATTCCTAAAAGGGTGTTTGTAAGCATAAAAACACTGCACTTTGGCATTTATGGTGCAATAGTAACCTACAATCAAGGGAACAGTGTGAAGTATTGACGGCATTAGGATTTCCAGCTGGGGTGGACACTGTACGAGAACTAAGAAATATTGACAGAGAGAGAGGATACGAGGAGCAGAAAGAAGAGAAAGGGATATGAAATATGACGGAACAACAGGCCAAAAAAGAAGACCAAAAAGGAGTCTTTTGGAGGATGAAGAAGAAGACCCTGATAATCCATCCTATAGAGCAGGAATGTATTGAGAAACTTTGACAGCCATTTTCCATAAATTAGAATTTTTCGAATGTAAGGAACATTTTCTCAAAATCCACTGAAACGAAGGAGATGAAATTTTTATATAGCGCTCCTAGCAGTAAAACTTAAATTTAACACAGCCATTTGGCAATATGTTAAGTAGTTTGATTTGAGTTTGATTAATTAAAGCAATTTTTTGTAAAAAAGTTGGATGGTTAATAATAAATTACTGAAAGGAAACTAAAAAAGATACTCCAGTACCCCCCATCACAACTGCAATACTAAACCACTCTATATGTAGGAAAAATTTGATATTTTTCTGTTTGGTAGATTATTCATAAATATCCCTCAAACTTGGTGATTTTAACACGGGCAGCACTGACTGTTACACTTATTTAGTGCGGTTATTTTCGTGTTTTTAAGTAGGCATTTATTAAACGTCTTTGTTTATTCATCGCACTGTAGAGTCACATAGTGTGTAATTGCACTGTTTATGTGTTGTCGATAACACGTCGTTCCAACACTGTGTCCTTAGCGAAATTAGTCACAATTCGTACTTTAAAAGCAGTATGTCACTATGCTGCACTGCACTATATTTCTTTTGTGTGTGTGTGTGTGTGTGTGTGTGTGTGTGTGTGTGTAAAAGTGTATCACTCATTGGATTAGGCTGCAAGAAGAAGCTGAAGTCGTCGGTTCATCTCCCGTCGGCTGCTGCACATCGTCCACAAACGATAAGTCGAACCTAGCCACTGTTCATCACCTCATTCGCGTGATTATAAGTTTTATAAACACTTCAAAGCCCACATTTTGCATTCGCTTGAGTGTCCCACGTTCACTTGACAATCCACTTTATTGTCCACCTGTCCATGTGGCACTATTTGCGACACATGTAAACAGTCGCTTTTGCAAACTTATATCTTATTTACAAGTGAGTCCCTGCTACCCGAATACCAGAAATCGGTATACTAAATAACTAACTATTTACATAATATATACAAATTAATCTTGTCTACATTGAAACCATGCCTACATAGAAATACCATGCTGCTATAGAATTTACTCCAGCTGTCTGGTTTAGAATTCCTACTCAATGGGTCATGTGTGCAAGATCATTGTCAACACACATACTCGTATGAGGCCACGACCGTTCCATGTTGACGAGTACTGGTGAAATTCCTATTCATGGAAAACGAAAAACGACTGCAGAGAACAAAGCACGAGAGATTCTCCCCCCCCCCACCCCCCACCCCCCCCCCCCCCCCCCCCCTCTGCCGACTGAAGTGGCCGTGCGGTTAAAGGCGCTGCAGTCTGGAACCGCAAGACCGCTACGGTCGCAGGTTCGAATCCTGCCTCGGGCATGGATGTTTGTGATGTCCTTAGGTTAGTTAGGTTTAACTAGTTCTAAGTTCTAGGGGACTAATGACCCTCAGAAGTTGAGTCCCATAGTGCTCAGAGCCATTTGATTTTAGATCCCCCCCCCCTTCCCCCCCCCCCCAAAAAAAAGGGAAGCTAAAACCGGAAATTCGTGGTTGTGAAATTAAACATGCCTCAAAAACCGTTTGCGTCAAGCCTGTGTCTCGGCCAGTATAATCGGTTCATCTAGTGGTCTTACAAAATTATGTTTACGAATATGTGAATACAAAATCCATAGGATAACACAGATAATAATAACAAAGGAAATAATACAAAATGCTGCATGTCCTTGCTTACATGGATAAATATGAATTCTATTCATCGTGGTATATATTTCTTGACATCAGTTTGATGATATAAGCCTTTGATCTTCCGAGATTCTGGGTAGGCAAGCAAGTAACTGCTTCATGAGGAATGCGTACAATTTCGTATCGGCTGATGATCAAAGTTTGCCACTTCTTGTTCTGCCCTAGAAGTAAAGAAGATTTTGGCTGTGATTTCAGGCAGGTACTATCTCCGACTTTATATTCTCACACTCTGCCAGGCTCCTTATCACAAGCACGCTTCCTTGTCTGTGCAGAACCATTAATAACAATAAGCGCCCGCCGGATTCGTTCCTCTCGGGATGATTCACCATCAGAGGACTGACCCATTCATTCCTCTCTTTAGTATCGAACATAATAGATGCTGGCGTAAATTGCGTTCGTTGTGTGGGGAAGATTATTTACCACCTACTCGAATGGTGAAACAAATTCCACCCATTTGGTTTGTTTATTCGGTATACAGGGTGGTCCATTGATCGTGCCCGGGCCAAATATCTCACGAAACTTGTCCAGCTTGAAGGGGGAAACCAGATGGCGCTATGGTTGGCCCGCTAGATGGCGTGGCCAAGGTCAAACCGGTATCAACTGCGTTTTTTTAAAAATAGGAACCCCCATTTTTTATTACATATTCGTGTAGTACGTAAAGAAATATCAATGTTTTAGTTGGACCACTTTTTTCGGATTTTTTTCTGTGGGAAAAGTTGAAGGATATTTGCTATCGTGATCCACCGACAACACCTGACAACATGCGTCAGCGCATTGTCAATGCATGGGCGAACAATACGGAAGGCGAACTACTCGCTGTTGAGAGGAATGTCGTTACACGTATTGTCAAATACATTGAGGTTGACGGACATCATTTTGAGCATTTATTGCATTAATGCGGTATTTACAGGTAATCACGCTGTAACAGCATGCGTTCTCAGAAATGATAAATTCACAAAGGTACATGTATCACAGTGGAACAACCGAAATAAAATGTTCAAACGTACCTACGTTTTGTATTTTAATTTAAAAAACCTACCTGTTACCAGCCGTTCGTCTAAAGTTGTGAGCCATATGTTTGTGACCATTACAACGCCGTCTATCACAAAGCGAAAAAAGTGGTCCAACTACAACATTCATATTTCTTTACGTACTACAAGAATATGTAATAAAAAATGGGGGTTCCTATTTTTTAAAAAAGCAGTTGATATCCGTTTGACCTATGGCGGCGCCATCTAACGGGCCAACCATAGCGCCATCTGGTTTCCCCCTTCAAGCTAGACGAGTTTCGTTGTAGTTTTTATCGTTTGATGCTTATTTCGTGAGATATTTGGCCCGGTCACTATCAATGGACCACCCTGTATATGTTCCAATGAAACTATTAAATTCCCGGAAAGTCCTACCGTGGGATTTGATTCTGGATAGAAATTGCTTATTAATATCTGGCGGATGCCGTTTTCCTTTAAGAAGTTTCTCCAGCTCTTGCCAGTGAAATTTGGTGCGTTATCGAATAGAATAGCATCCAACTTCCCGAGCCTGGTAAAGAAATCTTCTCGAATTCGTTTAATGATGAGCGCTGCTGTTGGTGACTTAGTGGCATACAAACGTACCTATTTCAAGAAGAGGTCGCACAAGGCGACAATGTATTTGACACCTCCCCTCGCCCGGGGGTGGGGACCGGAGACGTCAATGGCCACCACCTCTCCTGGTTTATTAGAGATAATCGGATGCGGTGCTATTTTACTGGAAGTATTGGAGGCTTACTTCGCTGACAAACTTTACAAGTGCGAAGTAATTTGTGCACACACCGGTGCAGGGCCGGCCGTTGTGGCCGAGTGGTTCTAGGCGCTTCAGTCTGGAACCGCCTGACCGCTATGGCCGCAGGTTCTAATCCCGCCTCGGGCATGGATGTGTGTGATGTCCTTAGGTTAGTTAGGTTTAAGTAGTTCTAGGGGACTGATGACCTCTGATGTTAAGTCCCATAGTGCTCAGAGCCATTTGAGCCGGTGCAGCTTTGGTATGTACCTGTACTGCTCAATTTTTCTCTTACGCTTCTCCACCCCAAAGTGTCCCCGTGCGATATGACTGTACCCTATCACAGGTTCCTAATACTTGTCCGGTATGCAGACACACCCTGACTCCGGTTGTCTTTGTTGGCGGTGGAAAAGCACTTCATTATGGACTGTAAAGTATTGTGACAGCTTGTGGTGCGGCCGCTCGGCAAGCGTATGCTTGACTTGGGCCCACCTGTTAGCGAAGTTCCTACACGTTTCTAAATAGTACTGACTGTGTAAAGGGTCTTTCATCAACGTAATTCTGAAATTGGACTTTTATTCCGCTAAGTCTGAATACTCAGGTAAATCTTGTTGTAAACGAGAGTGCGTCTGCTACGACTTTCTCCGTAATACTTTATATGCACAATCTCGTGATTCATATTCCTGGAATAGCAGCGTTCACCGCACTAGGCGTTGTACGTTAGGAGGAAAAAGCGCCTGGTGGTCACAATAAACTTTGATATGTTTACCAAGGCTGTAACAAATTTCCTAAGAGACCACACAACGGCTAATGCCTCTAGCTCTGTAGTGGTGTAAGATCTTTCACATGCAGTCAGGACTCGACTTGCAAAACTGCTGACTTTGTACGTTATCTTGCCTCTGTGTTGTCCTCCTGAAAGAGGCACGCTCCTAAACCGGAGCAGAAAGCCTCAGTTGCTATGCATAAATCTTCGGTCATGTCGGGGTGATGCACGATGTTCGCTGATATCAAACTCTGTTTGATATTATCGAAAACCTACTGGCATTTGATCGACCAGTGCCAAACCACATTCTTATTCAGTAAATTTAAAAGATTTGGATCATTCACCGACTGATCGGGCATAAAACGACGAAAAAATGATAATTTTAAGTTGCTTTTTAGTGGCAGGTGCTGGGAAATTGCGAACTGCACCGATCTTTTCTGTATCAGGTAATATGCCTGTGGGAGAAACAATGTGTCCAAGAAATTATAATTTATCTCTAGCAAACTTCGATTTCTCTAAGTTGGCTGTTACGCCGAACTAAGAGAACTTCTTGAACACCCTATCTAACACATACAAGAGTTCTTCCCACGTGGGCATTGCGACTAGAAAATCGTCCACGTACAAAGTTACTGTATGCAGCAATTCCGGCCCCAGGACCGTGTCCAGGGCGGAGATAAACACTCCGACGCTTATATTAAGACCGAAGGGTAAAACCTTAAATTGGTAAGACCCTCCAGCAAAGATGAAAGCAGTGTACGTTCTAGATTCTTCAGCTAACTTCACTTGCCAGTACGAGCAGCGCATGACGACCCATGACAAGTACTGTACCCCACGAAATTTCTGCAGTTGTTGCTCTAAACTCTCGGTCGGGTCCTCAGTGGGAGAATTATCTTGTTGATTGACCTCGCGTCCAGGAGAGGGCTGCTGTAGGGGGAGAAAGATGGTTCGATGATGCGCCACTGAATCATCTTATTAAGCTCCTGTTTGACGGCCTCGCGCTTAGACCACGGGACGGAGTAGGTTGCATATGCAAAGGTCTTGGAGGGAAAAGGGGTGGGGGGTGGTATACGTCCATCCTTTTATGACGCCAGACCTTTTGGAAAAGACCTGAACGTATCTCTCCGAAAGGAAACATAAATCTTCTCGTTGTTCGTCCGACAAAGACATTGCTTCCTCGGACTTATTCTGAATGGCGATAGAGTTTGCGTTATACTGCTGGCTACCCTGTTCATTGGGTGTGAGACCACGGTACCTAGGATGGTCTTTCACCCATAGCATCTTTTTATTTATGATTTTAACTTGAATACCATCACACAGCCTGGTATACCTATCTTTTGTTTTAATCAGGTTCAGAATTTTTAATTCTCCTCAAACGGCATTGACTATGGGGAAGGTCGATAGCTACGTCCGCATCCCGCATGTACTCAATGCTTACGAGACAGGACACTGTGAGGCCACTCACGACGAGGAACGTGCATCTATCTGCTCCGCTCTCGTATTCAATACCTACTTGTGTGTATCGTTACTCGTTGGCCTCCGGAGCCAATAGCACCGGATACCACAGAATTCTGAACCGGTAACGTCGCTACTTTTCGATGCTGAGTCATCATGTGGAAGAATTTGCTTCAACAACATTCGCACTCGCGCCGGTGCCAAAACTGAGCGTGGTAGGAATACATCCCACTACGGCTTGCAAGCAGCCTGTACAAATTCACGATTCTGTTCGGAAGATGTTCCATTATTTGTAACCAACTCCTGCCTCATGTCCTGATCTTCATTGCACCAGAGCACACGCACGTGCTCTAGCACAGTTCTGCCCCCATTCCATCCCGCGGCTACTGTCAGGGAGCGCGACTCAGACGCGCTTAGTTTGTCGATGACGTCGTAGATAAGGTTGGCACCTCTGCCACCTCTTCTTGCCTGTCACCTCGGTCATCATTTCGATTCTAGCCGTGCCCCTGATAATAATAGTTCCGGTAGTTGTTATTGTTTCTATAACCGTTGCGGTTATCCCTGTTATCCTACCTAGGATGGTGTCTGTTGATACTCTTGCGCATATGATTGATTTCATTGACCGGTTTCTTTACCGTCACCGTCCTCTGATGTGCCGGCATTCGACGCACCGCCGTTACAGTGTGAGCCGCCGTTGTTATGGCGATTGCTGCTCTGTCCGTTAAGCCTATCATTCCATGTTTCATGGTGCTGGTTGCTACTTCTGACAATCCTCTTGTATGAAATCGATACTGTCCAGCACTGAAAGAAAATGTTGTAAGTCCTCGTTCGGAAAAGTAATTAATTTTACTCGGATATTGGGCGGCAACTTTGCCTTTAACAGCCGGAGCACTTCTTCCTGTGCCACCGGCTCGTCCCAATAACGAGTGAGATTGATGTACACTACTGGCCATTAAAATTGCTACGCCAGGAAGACGACGTGCTACAGACGCGAAATTAGCACACTGGACTCGCATTCGGGAGGACGACGGTTCAATCCCGTCTCCAGCCATCCTGATTCAGGTTTTCCGTGATTTCCCTAAATCGTTTCAGGCAAATGCCGGGATGGTTCCTTTGAAAGGGCACGGCCGATTTCCTTCCCAATCCTTCCCTAACCCGAGCTTGCGCTCCGTCTCTAATGAGCTCGTTGTCGACGGGACGTTAAACACTAACCACCACCACCACAGACGCGAAATTTAACCTACAGAAAGAAGATGCTGTGATATGCAAATTATTAGCTTTTCAGAGCATTCACATAAGGTTGGCGCCGGTGGCGACACCTACAACGTGCTGACATGAGGAAAGTTTCCAACCGATTTCTCATACACAAACAGCAGTTGACCGGCGTTGCCTGGTGAAACGTTGTTGTGATGCCTCGTGTAAGGAGGAGAAATGCGTACCATCGCATTTCCGACTTTGATAAAGGTAGGATTGTAGCCTATCGCGATTGCGGTTTCTCGTATCGCGACATTGCTGCTCGCGTTGGTCGAGATCCAATGACTGTTAGCAGAATATGGAATCGGTGGGTTCAGGAGGGTAATACGGAACGGCGTGCTGGATCCCAGCGTCCTTGTATCACTAGCAGTCGAGATGACAGACATCTTATCCGCATGGTTATTACGGATCGTGCAGCCACGTCTCGATCCCAGTCGGGGATGTTTGCAAGACAACAACCATCTGCACGAACAGTTCGACGACGTTTGCAGCAGCATGGACTATCAGCTCGGAGACCGTGGCTGCGGTTACCCTTGACGCTGCATCACAGACAGGAGCGCCTGCCATGGTGTACTCAACGACGAACCTGGGTGCACGAATGGCAAAACGTCATTTTTTCGGATGAATTCAGGTTCTGTTTACAGCATTATGATGGTCGCATCCGTGTTTGGTGACATCGCGGTGAACGCACATTTCAAGCGTGTATTCGTCATCGCCATACTGGGGTCTCACCTGACGTGATGGTATAGAGTGCCATTGGTTACGCGTCTCGGTCACCTCTTGTTCGCACTGACGGCACTTTGAACAGTGGACGTTACATCTCAGACGTGTTACGACCCGTGACTCTACCCTCCATTCGATCCCTGCGAAACCCTACATTTCAATAGGATAATGCACGACCGCATGTCGCAGGTCCTGTACGGGCCTTTCTGGATACAGAAAATGTTCGACTGCTGCCGTGGCCAGCACATTCTCCAGATCTCTCACCGACTGAAAACGTCTGGTTCAAAAATGGTTCAAATGGGTCTGAGCACTATGCGACTTAACTTCTGAGGTCATCAGTCGCCTAGAACTTAGAACTAATTAAGCCTAACTAACCTAAGGACACCACACACATCCATGCCCGAGGCAGGATTCGAACCTGCGACCGTAGCGGTCGCTGGGTTCCAGACTATCGCGCCTAGAATCGCTCGGCCACTCCGGCCGGCCGAAAACGTGTGGTCAATGGTGGCCGAGCAACTGGCTCGTCACAATATGCCAGTCACTACTCTTGATGAACTGTGGTATCTTGTTGAAGCTGCATGGGCAGCTCTACCTGTACACGCCTGCCAAGCTATGTTTGACTCAATGCGCAGGCGTATCAAGGCTGTTACTACGGCCACAGGTGGTTGTTCTGGGTACTGATTTCTCAGGATCTTTGCACCCAAATCGCGTGAAAATGTAATCACATGTCAGTTCTAGTATAATATATTTGTCCAATGAATACCCGTTTATCATCTGCATTTCTTCTTCGTGTAGCAATTTTAATGGCCAGTAGTGTAATTAATTTTACTCGGATATTGGGTGGCAACTTTGCCTTTAACAGCCGGAGCACATGTTCCTGTGCCAGAGGCTCGTCCCAATACCGAGTGAGATTGATGTATTTCTCGAAATACCGGCGTAATCCTTCTAGTTTCGGGTTGTACTGTTCCCGCGAAAAGACCTGGCTGGCTCTGAGCACTATGGGACTTAACTTCTGAGGTCATTAGTCCCCTAGAACTTAGAACTACTTAAACCTAACTAACCTAAGGACATCACACACATCCATGCCCGAGGCAGGATACGAACCTGCGACCGTAGCGGTTGCGCGGTTCTAGACTGTAGCGCCTAGAACCGCTTATCCACTGCGGCCGGCCGAAAAGACCTTTCTCGTAGTCTTGTAATCCTAGCGACCAGTATTTCAACAGGAATGCCTTTTCAAATTGTCTATATGTATCATAATTCTCGATAGCTTGTGCCTCTCACAAGGCTCCATCGTCTTCGATGTGCGATGCTACGAACTCTATACGTTGTCGTTCGTTCCATGTTTTATGAAGCACGTTCCTAAACGACCGGATAAACACAGCCGGATGTACTGGATTCTTATCTGGTGTGAGTATTTGGAACTGCCGGTATTTTAATAGGTTCTCATCCATTAAAATACTTATCGCTCTAGGCGATGTGGGGGTGCACTCTCCGATACTTTTCATCAATTGATCCTGATTTTTCGGATCAGATTCGGGCCGTTCACGCATGTGTATGTGAGGCTGCTATACACTACTACCAATATTCTTTATTTATGTTTCGATTTCTTCGCGGCACTTTGGTATTTCGTCCGTGGAAACTTGTTTAAGCTGCTCTAGCTCGGTGACTATTATTTACTTCCTTTTATTTAATTCTGCGGATTCTTCCCCGCTAGCGCTGGCTCTCTACTTCGGATTTAATTCCGATCACCTATCATTTTGTCTTTTTCTCTCAACCAGTTGTGGAATTCTGTATTTATAGTCTCACTTTGCTCAGCTATTTTAGTCCTAGCAGCTGGATCTGGTTCGAGAGATAAATTATTTACTACGTGCGCTAATTGCGCAAATAGTTCAAGTGGTGTTAAGCACTATGGGTAGTAGTTCTAAGTTCTAGGGGACTGATGACCTCAGATGCTAAGTCCCATAGTGCTCAGAGCCATTGGAACCATTTGAACATCACAAACATCCATGCCCGAGGCAGAATTCGAACCTGCGACCGTAGCAGCAGCGCGGTTCGCCTAGAACCGATGGGCTACAGCGGCCGGCACGCAAAGGATTGGGGCTCTGAGCAGTATGGGACTTAACTTCTGAGGTCATCAGTCCCCTAGAACTTAGTAGTACTTAAACGTAACTAACCTAAGGACACCACACAGATCCATGCCCGAGGCAGGATTCGAACCTGCGACCGTAGCGGTCGCGCGGCTTCAGACTGTAGCGCCTAGAACCGCTCGGCCCAATGACAATTATTCATACACTGACGATTCCTTTACATAGCAGAATATTTTACACACCTTAAAAATATCTTTTAAATACAACTGCGTGATTCGAGAGAGCGACAAAAGCGGAGACATCAGTAGGGGGGCGGGCCGCCTCGGGAGAGAGAGAGAGAGAGAGAGAGAGAGAGAGAGAGAGACAGTCGCTGCTCGTGTTTATATACAAGTTGACAGCTGAAGGCAACTTTACTGTCACTTTTCTTCAGTTTCTTCCTGTTCTGGAAGCCTCTTGCGTGGAAAAATGATCGAGAGACTTAGCTGTGCTCCTTTCTGGCGTAGCTGATCGCATAAAATTTTTATTGTTGTCGCCGCTTGCGGTGCGTCTAATGTACTATTTGTCAGTTAAAAAATACAATTGCTCTCTTTTGCTAGTTGTAACATCTGTATGCTCTGTCACATTTAAGAAAAATTAACTACAATTATACATTGTAAGGCAACTTAAGGACAATACACGGAATTAATACAAAAATACAGCGTTTCCTACGTAGGTTTACATAAATTATTTTAGTTTTCGGGACTTAAATTTATCTACACATAAAAATAAAAATTTCTATGTGCGCATGCTGGCTATGAAAAATATCTTGAATAACTGTGGAGCTGTTTCATATTGTTTGTCCATAACAAGGACTCACAACATTGTGATTGTGAATTACTAGTACGGATTTTGTACCTGAATGGAACATTAGTTTGTACAGGCTATAAAGTTCGTCCTTAATATTAATTGTCGTATATTAGAAATCCAGATTTATTGAAAATAACAGTAACAGTGGTAATGCAATATTTATAGAAATAATGTAAGAGAAGAACTTTCAGTTGGTGTCAGCATTTAAGTGTGGTCTCGAAAGCATAACCCGATAACGTGTAAAAATATCGATATATTCTCGACTAACTTTAAGCATGTAAGAATTCTATCTCACTGCTACATCATCGTGTAAATACCCAGAAACGTGAGATACGACCTTGGTTTAGTATAAGGCGCACTGAAACACCGAGACAGCCATTACTCAAGATATAGTCGACATCATCACGGAATAATTTCTTCTTTACAAGAAGGCAAAGCGTAGCTACTTTAATGATGAAAACGAACTTTAAGATCGTGTAGCTCAAAGTGACAAGCACAGAATTGCACCAATTTGTAACGGTAGATGACAAATGAGGCAACATAGTGCGCACAATTTAAGATTTTTATGAGGCATAATGAGTTTTAGTGTGAAGTCATGTTGCAGCAAAATTGAGATTCAAAACACATTGGCCACTATCTTTGGAACTCGTCGTGTCCAGTGAAAACACAGTACAGGCACACCAAAATGACAAAAGTTTCGATACGAAAAATACAAGGATATGCTAAAGAATATTACAGCTTAGATTTCAGATACCAGTTAGACAAGGGGTTGGGGCGAAAGTGCACGTTAATTTCACTAAATACAGATGTTAAAAAGTTTACATTACAAGGACTGTCACAAAGACATGTGGAAGGAAAAGTGTCTTTCCTTCCAAAGGGACAGCGCATGTAAAAACCAAAATTTTGCGTCAGTTTTTACGAGTAACGCATTAAAAAAGAATGGCTATAGGCTTATTAAAACAGGAGACAGATTCAGTTTAACTTCAGAGCAACGCAACATTAACTCTAGAGAAGGCATTGAGTTACCTGTTCTTCTGCTGTGGACTCATGACTTAACAACAAGCTGCACGTTCATAGTGTCACAGCAAGATGGGATTCCATTTAACCATAACAAAGTCAATATAAAATCATCTTCAGTGACTGGAAGTGATAGTTGTAATTCTACAGGTGCATTCACTAGAGACCTACAGTCGCTTACTTTTACTAATAAGCTTATAGACCCTACCTGGACGCGAGAATATAGTGGTATGTTGGCAAGTTCTTGATTCGGATACGGAACCATTGTGTACAACGCTGTATCACATGCACTACAAGGTGAGTCAGCAAACGAAGTAAGTCGGGCACAACGGAGAGAGCAGTAAAGCATGACGAATGAGGAACAGTACCACCCTCTAGAAGGAAACCATGAATTGCATACTTTAACTGCGGCTGCATGGGACAGTGCGTATTAGACTGCAGTCTGATACAAAATGTGATTGAATAAATGGTCTCTAGCATGGAAACCATGCATTTACGCAAACAATTTCATCAGACCTTTTTTGCATATGAGGCTCGTTTATTTTCAGCAGGATGGTACCATGGCCAACACTGCTTGATTTTCAGTGAAAGTTTCGAGGGAAATATTTGCCAGTCGTTTGATCTCAAGGTACAGTGACATTCTATGGCCTGCACACTCACTTGGTTTTTAAGTCCATGTGACTTCTTTCTTTGGTGTAATCTCGAAGCTGAAGTTTATAAACACTTATAAGGGGGATAATTTGTGTTGTTGCCCTGGATGATGATTACACAAATATTTTGTCAGGATTTGTAAGAAGTGGGTCCTTGAGGTATGGTAATACGCGAACACGAGAAGTAAGTTTAAACAGTTTAATTTAAAAAAGGCGGATTATAAAACACGTACGCAACGCGCACCCATCATCACTGTGTCTGACATACTAACACCGGCTAGTTACGGTCGTATCGAAAGGCTCCATGGTGAGCTAAGAAAAGAGACACATTCGCGCCCGAGGCCGCGCTAGTGAATACTGCGCTGCGGACGGCGGCCAGTCGCGTACTCTCCGTCGCAGTATGGCCAGACGCGCGTTTACTGACAAAGCAAATTGTCAGCATTCCAGACAGGTCGGCTGGCGAGCGCGTTTTAATGTACCGTACGGCTGCGCGCAATCCGTAGACCCTTACTCTCCCCAGAGAAAAAGAGCAACCGTAGGTGGCTCAAAACGACCTCCTGGGCGTTATGAATCTATTTCGCCATTTGTGGCATCAGAAGGCATTGCAACACGTATTTCATTTGCAGACACAGTAACATTCGGTACAGAGAAGCGTGCCTTCAAGATGACAATTGCATACATGACAAATGCTGTTGACAAAAGATAAATTAATAAAAGCAATAAAAACACAATACTGACAATCAAGTATGCATTAACATAACTGGATGAATCGAAGAAGTTAATTCTATTTGCTGCTTCAATGAAATTTAACTCATTATTTGAAGAGATTACATTTTCATGGATGTCCTTAATTAAATTATTGTCTTCAGAAAAACTTGATAAGGAATGCTTTCCATATGTTAGTATGTATGAATCATTGTAATAAACAGATAACATTCTAGTTAATGGCAAATGTCCATTTGCATGAAATATAGTTGGCAACACACTATGCATATCAAATAGTCCACATGATAAATCACAATGTGTGGCATTCAAGATTAATCTACCCTTGTTCAATTTCAGTGTAAAGGGTAGCTCAGGTGTATCATAGTTTTTACATGTAAATGTGACGTCAAGGGTGGAGTTGAATGAGATAATTATACCTTCAGAACATCGTTTAAGAAATGGATGATAAAGATGCGTTAAAATTCTAGGGCAATCATCTCTTGGGCGATGATTCATAAGCAATTCTTTCTCACAACTGTACACTCTACTGTCTAAGAATACTACCGATTCAGGGCAAATTAACATATGACTTCATTTACACATATGTAAATCATTTTCATTTAGGGACAGAAAATATCTTCGATCCTTGCTGATCAGTAAATAATCATTCAATACATACTTTACATGAATACCTGCCTGCCTCCATTTCACAGGGTAAGTATAAATCTTATACTTCTTAAAATTTTGCTTTGATCTAGCAATGGGAATAAAAACAATAACAGTTAATTCATCTTCAATCATTAAGGAGTGTGTGGTGGTTAACTTATAGTAGGCATATAAATTGTAAGAGTTAACAGGGTAAAACATAGTATATGTTGCATCTAGTTTTCGTTCAATTGATAGCAGGATCTGTAAAAATTGTTCAGGATGTAGTTGTACACTGCTGAAATAATCATTTGAACTACTTTCTAAGACTGTTCTTAAGTTAAGGGCATCAATTCTAGCATTTGATAAACTATCAGTAATCCTTAACAACAGAGTGCTTAAATCTAAGTGTGCACTCACAGCATTTAATCCTTGGAATAGTTCTTGGATATTTGCGCTTGTTTCGTTACGAAGTACGTGGTAATGTGTGATAAATTACCTTACAATCTGTTCAATGAAAACTGTGTGGTTGGTAATGGTTCTTTGCATATTTTTAATATGATAATTTCATTAGAGAGGTTAGTTAAATCTGTACTGGTCTGTTGTTCAAGAGCTAATATCTTGCCTTTAACTTCCAGTAGATCTCGACTAGTTAAAGTACCAAATACGGTATGAAGGACACTCCTTCCAAAATCAAACCAGGCATTTTTATGCCTAATTAAAGTTTTGTATGGCAAAAGCTTTAAAAAACAGTAAATCTCTTGTTCATAATTAGCAAATGTAGACTCTACCTGCATTTTGGCATGCTTCCTTTAGCTTGCGTACTAGATTCCTTATGTGTTCCGGCAGTCGATCGTGCAAAGTCCAAGGGTGAATGCATTCTTCTTCAGTAGACGATCTCATATGGACTTAGGCCAGTTGAACTGTGCATTTTGGCATTGTAACAACTTACCAAGTACAGTAAACAGACATCCCAATTGTCGTGTTTGCTGCTCGCATAATGGCTAACCATTTGAATAATTGTTCTGTAGAATCGCTTGACTCTTCCATTTCCTTCAGGGTGTGCTGTAGTAGTCCTTAACTGAGTTATTTGCATGAGCTTACAAGTATGTGTAAGTAATTCACTCATAAAATTCGTTCCTTGATATAACCTCCCCACAAAAATTTAAAAAGGATATTATTTTAATAGAAATGGGAGCCAAACGTAACCTCCCTGCAATGAAATGTACTGACAAAGACAATAAAAATGAGAATCGCAGTCTGACTCAATATGTAAGCTCCCACAAAAAAAAACAATAAAAGACAATTCAATGCTAATGAGACTTCAGTGATAATGATAACTCAATTAAACCGAAATATCGGTCTTTGGCCCTGTGCAAAAAAAATCATAATTAATTTCTTACCTCATTGAAACTGCATGTCAAATTTCTGCTCTCATTGTTGGCCACAGCTTGGAGGAAATGCATTGCAAATAATATTTTTTTTTTTTTTGAAATTTAACTGAAACTTTTCTTTAAAGTAAATGAAGGAGATCGTTGGTTCAATTAAAAGGTTCTTTTGTAAAAAATTGCTTTGAAATCAAAATTATTATTGGGGCGATTATTGCACAAATTAGTTACAGTTGATTTGCATTATTAGCTGAGCATTGCTGATTCATTACCTTGTTTAAAAAATAAAATACCTCGTCCTGAATCTTGACCAGAATGCCATGTCGACGCTCGCCGACTCCTCACACACAACTGCACTCGATTGCTACTACCAACATACTGCACTGCTCACAGACTGCCCACTGACAGCCTGCTCGCAACTGTACTGCACGACTACTACCGACCGACTACTGCTCGCAACTGAACTGAGCTACTGCTACCGACAGAGTACTGCTCGCAACGACTACTGACAGAGTACTGCTCGCAACTCTCGCGCGGTCAAGCGCAGACTAACCACGATAAAAGGCTTTCTGGTCAAAGATTTTATCATGCCTCACCATTGCTGCCACATAACATACGTGTTTCATAACCCTCCACTGGGGGGGGCAAAAATTTGGCAGCGATGGTGAGTCATTTGGACTTGCCAAGCGCAGCAAAATTTTTTCTTTAATTAATGAACTTTTACAATTTACAGAATATTTAGATACATGAATTAAATGTTGTGCACATGCACCGAGTACAAAACATTTCAGACAAAGACAAGATATGAGTACAAAACATAGTAGCAAATCAGAAAAATGTATATACAAATTATTTGACAGATAACAGAGTGCATACGCACTGAAAAAATTCTGTAGCATTTTCAGAACAAATAAACAGAATGGCAGAAAATCATGTTGACATGTGACATGAGTGCACATGCACTGCAGTTGAGGACATATCAGCAAATGACGAAATGTATATACAATGAGTAACAAATGACATAAGTGCATAATGAACATATCAGGAAATCATAAAAGGTATACAGAATGAGTACAAATCATATTGAAAAATGAGAAAAGTGCACAGGCACTGAAGTTCAGTAGAAAACATATTAACACATAATATAAGTGCACATGCACTGTAGTTCAGAACATATCATCAAAATAAAATGTATATACAATATAAAAGACAAGAGTGCACATATACTGTACTTTAGAACAAATCGAAAAAAATGTCTTTAGCGTTTTCACAACAAATAAACATAATGGCAAAAAAAATCATGTCGACAAGTGGCATAAGTGTACTCGCACTGGAGTTCAGCGAATCGAAAAAAAATGTATAGCCCATGAACATAAATGATGTTAGCAAAAAAAATGATTTTCATTATTAGGATAGGAAAGGGAACGATTGCATCATGGTTGTAGCACTTTAGATTGCACACAGCTGTTCTGAAAGTCCATATCTTTCCACAGAAGTACAACACCAAGTGACACAATTCGAAGTTCTTTTCCCATCAGAATTATTCAGCGTAGCCAAGACACTGAACTGTCGTAGTAATGTTCCATGTTTTCATTTTGGCAGTACACTAGGTACACCAAACAGTGGGACCATAATAACGTCTTCATCGCTCACGGTGGTGGACAGCATGTCGTGTCAACACCACGCTCTTACAAGGCACACCAACGTAGAATTAGTGCAAAAACCTAATATAGTGCTCCATGATCATGAGGATGGACAGGACAAATCGACATTCCAGTAATTCAGGGTAGTTAGGTCATAAGGTAAAGGACATTAAGTCACATAATATTGAGAGTTACAGTAGTAGTTTGCGGCATTCATAGCCTAGTTATTGAACATTTCTGTACCATGTATTTAGTATTACAGAATAATGTTCATAAAATTAAATTATTGGCATCATGGGTAATCGTATTACAATAAACAGTGGCAGTCCTTGGCCAGTTACAAAGCATATTTAGTATGACAGAATAATGTTCATCAGAAGTCTTAATTGAAAAGGAGAGTCAATTATTAGCCTAGCATTAACATAATACATTGAGTGATACAAATTATTGGCACTCATTGGCCATTTACCAAAACATGAAAAGTCAACATTGAAAACAAGAGCTAATTAATGGCATAATTAGTAACATAATTCATTTAGTGACATTAATTATTGGCACTCAGTGGCCAGTAATAGAACATGAAAATTCATCATTGAAAACAGGAGCTAATTAATGGCATAACTAATAACATAATTCATTTAGTGACATTAATTATTGGCACTCAGTGGCCAGTAAATATAACATAAAAGTCATAATTGAAAACAGGAGCTAATTAATGGCATAATTAATAACATAATTCATTAAGTGACACTAATTATTGGCACTCAGTGGCCATCAAGTATCGAATAGTATAAAACATTGTTCCTCATTCAGTATTACTCAGATCATTAAGAAGTCATTATTAAAAATCAGTTAATTACACTCATAGCATTAATAATCATAGGCATTATAAGTAGCCTCATTACAATAAACAGTGGCAGTTATCAGCCAGTTACAAAGCATTATTTTATATATTTTTTTTGTATCATTAAGAAGTCATTACTGAAGTGACATACTATTCAGAGCTAATCAGTATTATTCAGAATTATCATAAACTAGTGACATTATGTGGGACTGGTAATATATTTTTTTTGTTAGCAATGCATTGCGCTGGGATCGATAATTAATTGCTGAGGCATAACAATATTTGCTTTTGACTTATTGCTGCAAATGAGGATAGGTAACGTCATTCGTCATGAGTCAGCTGTAGCAAGGTTATGTAACAAGGCAGTATATGTGATCACATTTGTAAATGGTAGACACAAATGGGTAAAAAATAAAAATGCAAGTACTAGAACAGGTATAATAAGTAATAGGTTTAGTAAGTATCATGAAAAGCTTCTCCTGAAAAAAAAATACAAAATAGATTATTGAGCTGAAAGAAGAAACACATACTATGCTGAAAAGTAGTGAACTTCGAATTAACAGGTAGTGAAATGTGTATAAAAATGTGTTCCATAGCTGTCCTTTCCGAAACTTTCCGTCATCCTACTATGCAATATAACACCTGCTGTCAAAGCAAACTGCAACAAATACTTAAATAACTACATAGCATAAATACATAACTTCAACATTATCCTCATCTGTAAAGAAAAAAAACTTCATTATCCATCACTTCATTATCCATATTATCATAACTTCATTATTATCATCACCTATAAAGAAAAACTTCATTATTCATAACAGCATATCCTTCATCATTATTCATCAGCATTCATTATCATCTGCAAAAAAATCACTTCATTACTCATTACACAACTATTCCTTATCTCTAGCATATTTCATCACTAAAACTAAGATGTGTAGTTCTGTCTGACAGCCTGCATCAATCACCTTGTATTCTGAAAGAAAAAATTAGTTAAGACTGCTATTCTACGATGAGTATAGTATATTCTTGTTAATGCTTGTTAATCCTGATCCATTTACTCTTTCTCATAAAGTTATTGCATCTTCTTTCGTTTATTCCGTAGGTGAAATTCCCATTTATGTTGAATTTATTTCTTACACGCATCATTTCTTTCTGAAATTGATGAACAAAGATTAATGTCTTGCATTTAAATCATATACCCACTAACTAATGACTGGTTTATGGTGACATAATTAACCATACAGCATAACATGACAGAAAACGTAATATGTCAAAGACATTGACAGTGTTCAGATGCAAAATGTACAGAGAATATCACAATGCTGCAGCAAAAAAAAAAAAAAAAAAAAAATGTAAAACAGTCACGATCTTGAGATGTCATAGGGCAACAAAAATGTCAAAGTCAACTGGTGTGTGTTATATCTTAACTATTTCACAGTGCATACAAACAAAACTGGAATACAATCATACACACAAAAAAAATGAAAAATGTGCACGGTCTGATGTGTAACGACAAGAAAAGCGACCTGCTAACCTTACCTTGTCGGGCACTTGCCAAGAAAAAATACGATAATCATCAGTAATTAGTCATGTGAATATAATTGCATTAGTAAATGGCATCATAGTGTGTTGAATCATACAGTGTCTTCATTCAATAAAGGGTTTAATATTTGACCAATGGTGGTTGCCTTTCGATTTTCTGGTTCTCAAAGTTTCGACGTGTACAACATTGGGGTGAGGGATGCTGCGAATCCGATATGGACCTGCGTATAGAAGTTCAAATTTACTGCACTTACCTTTTAATTTGCTGGATAAATAGTGTGTACGTACTAATATCTTCTGTCCAACGTGAAAGTCGCGGCGTGTACAAACCTGTTTTTGCTGTCTTCTCCGGCGCTCTGCGGCACGTTTGATGTTATTCAGCGCAATGTCAATTATTTCGTGGTGTCTTAGCCGACGACAGGTAGGGAAGTTTACTAATTCTTTAATTTTGTTTGGTGGTTCAACGTTTTTCAGTATAACAGACGGAGATAGCATAGTGGATTCATTTGGAATGGAATTAATTACATCTTGGAATGAGAGTATGTGTGTATGTACGGACTAACTGCCGGTTCAATAATGCCTTGGTCAAGCATATCCTGCAATTCTTTTTTAACTTGTTCTCTGTGAATATATGGAATGGGATAATGCTTTGCTTTAAATGTGTCGTGCTGTTTGACTTGAAATTCATACATAAAACCGGACATAGTACCAGGAATGTTGTCAAAAACTGGAGCTTGCTGTAAAAGAATTTTGTGTAATTGCGTTCGTTCGTCGTCTGTAGTTGCACTGCTTTGTCTAACTTTATCGGAAATCATTTGCATTACGTCGTAGTCAGCTTCGTCTGGAGTATTATAGTTGTGTACGTACGTATCCGTGAACAATGTGGGATTACAGTCTATGTTACGTGTTGCGGAAATGACCTCTGTGCGGTTAATTGTTTGTTCTTCCGCAGATAGTGAGTGCTGAAATTCTAAAGCAAGTTGTACATTTTCAACCTTTAACATTAAATAAGAATTCTGAAAATCAATAACTGCGTCGTGTTGTACCAGAAAATTCGTACCTAAAATAACGTCTGTTGTCAATAGAGGAACAATCCAAAAATTAGAGTGAAAAGTATGACCTCCAATACAAAATGACAAATGTGTCTGCAATTTAACGTCTACTCTTTTACTCGATACTGCTCCTTTTACTTTTGTTTTGCCTAAAGGTAATGTCGGATAGGTATTCTCTTTGTTACACTCGTTAAAAGTTTCTTCATCTATTACTGATATAGGTGATCCGGAATCAATTACTGCTGAGAATTTCGATGAACCAATTTTAATTTCAATAACAGGATGTGAAATGGTTTTCTGAACAACAGGTCTTTCCTGTAAAAGAGTGTCTCGTATGTCGTCAAAAGTAATTACGTTTTCGTGAACAACATTTTGCGTGTCAAAATTATTGCTTACGTTACTGGAATATGCAACCTGTACTGTGTCTGGTCAAATTCTGTCGTACGTGCTATTATTTACGGGAGGATGCTGTGGCATTCCGACTATTTGAACTGCTCTGTTATTTCTTACTGACGTGTTACGCTATAGATGACACCTATTGCCTGGTTCATTCATGATTATTTGTTGTTGCTGATGTTGTTGCTGCTCATAAGATCGACTGTTATTAAATGTACGCTGAAAATTGTGCTCATCATTTTTACGTCTGTCGTGATAGTAATTTCTATACGGCGCATTGCGATACGAGTTGAAATAGTGTGTTGTCTGTACGTAGTTATTTCTTTGCTGCCGTGCGTTACTATTTGTTGGAGCTGGGAATACGTGCACGCGGCGAAACATTAAAGTTTGGTTGACCTTGTAGACTGCATTGTTGGTTAGCTATGCTAAGCGGTTGACTTTCATGCTGTTGCGGTGAAAAACGTCTATTGTTACAAAAAAAATGCGTTTGCTGTTAATTTTACACATACTGATGATTAGGATTTTATCTGTTGTTAAAATTACGGCGGTAGTTGTCATTACGGGAGTGCCTACTGAAAATTGTCACATTCGGTAAAAGAACTGTCATATCCGGTTTTCATTACATATTCTTAATTCTAGATAGAGCAATAGTTAAAGAGCAGTTTTGATAGATATGAAGGATAGTAGAAGAGAAGGCAGCAGTGCAGAAAACTAAAGATGAAACAGCACTACTACAGCTCGGGGCCCTATGCTCACTACGGCACATATTCATTAAAGCGTAATGAATCCCCTGAGGTCATTTACGCACTGCAAATAAATTTTAGCTTTTGCGTTACAGGCAATAGCGGTATAAATTCAAAAGCAAATAGTTGTAGCCATGTTAATTCCAATTTCTGCATTACAGGTAATGCTGTTGAACGTACAATAGCAAATTGTCTTATCGGGGTCAAAGCCAGCTTCCGCATTACAGGCAATAGCGGTGAAAGTACAAAAATAAATTGTCTTATACAGTGCAAATCGTGCATCTGTGCTCTGTCATTATTAAATTCCTTACATTTTCTTACAAATGCAAATTGCTTATAATCAACGTTCTCGTCACTGAATTTGAGAACACGTTCAGGTTTATGTGTGAATCTGTTTGTCTGTGTCATTTCGTACTTCAGATTTTAAGTCGCGTTGCTTTTCGGATTTTAAGTCGCGTAGTCTCTGTAAATTGTTCACATTATACACGCTGCGTGACTCTGACAAATGCTCGCAACATGGCGGGTTCTGTCACGTATTGGTGACTGAAATAATTGTTAATTCTGTTACTGTAATACTTTCGTCAATTTGGTTGTTGTGTCGTTCACTTTTATTAACAACTTCCGTATTCACAGTGTGTGAAACTTCCAGTGGCTCTAAATTAAACTCGTCGCGTATCTGTACTGCGTTTTTACGGCATTGTTCAGTGACTGCATTAATTTCGTGTTTCTGTGTTTCGTTTGCTGAACATTGTTCAGTGACTGCATTAATGTCATCTTTATGTGATTCTGTTGTGCCTACACGTGTGCTACTTAATTCTTGTGCAACAGTGCCAACTTCTTGATTACTGTTATTAGCATAAGCCTTAGTATTCTCACGTAATTGTTCTTTACTGTCCCGACATTGCACGGTAACAGCTGTAATCTGCTCACTAACTTGTTTGTTCTGTTCTTTAAGGTCGTCTTGTTTTTCGTTTGTGAGTTTGAAACTTTTACCAATCATTTCGCTAAGTTGTTTGTGCTGTTTATCAAGTTTTTCATTAAGTTGTTTGAAATTATTGTCTATTTTCTCACTTTGCTGTTGTAGCAAACTTGTCATAATTCGTACCAAGTCAAAATTAGCGTTTATATTCTCTCTGCTGTTTAGTGGTGGATCTGGAATTGTCTCGTTTTGGTTATTCTGAGATTTACAAAAAGGTTTGCCAGTTAAACATACACTGTCAGTCCCTATTTCGGAATTAAATAAATCCGTCGTACTTTCACTACACTGACCATTTTCATTCGAAAAATTTGTCTGTATGTTACTTGAATTTTCCAAACCGGTTGTGTTAAGCTGGGTAGCGCTCATTACAATAGAGCGTCCCGCGTCGTCAATTGTCGTCAAATTAACAGAAGAGACAATTGAGTTCGTTTGTTCATCATTAAGATAAAAGTCATCATTAATGGTTGGAATGCACTGATTGTTAGTGAACGCAGGATTGTCATCATTACACTGCGTGTCACAATTACTATCGGTCACGTTGTTTAAGTCGGTAATTTCATTCCCAATACTTCGCGATACACTATTCACAGTCTATCGCGGCATTTTTACAATAGTCACAATTATTCACAAAACAAATAAGCACAAATGCAAAAGGCAACAAACAAAAATACAACAGAGCAACGAATTGCCGTTGATCTGTGGAAAGAAAGTCACAAAATTAGTAAAAGCGTTGCGCTAAATCCTAATTATATCTAAGCAAATAAGAGCAGATATCTGACTGTTTTTCAAAAGACTCTCAACGAAATTCGATCCTGGACTGGGTGTCGCCAAGTGTAACCTTTCCACAGAATTTTTAAAAGATGACAACATTTAATAGAAGTGGGAGCCAAACGTAACCTCCCTGCAATGAAATGTACTGACAAAGACAATAAAAATGAGAATCGCAATCTGACTCAAGATGTAAGCTCCCACAAAAAAAATAATAAAAGACAATTCAATGCTAATGAGACTTCAGTGATAATGATAACTCAATTAAACCGAAATATCGGTGCTTGGCCCTGTGCAAAAAAAATCATAATTAATTTCTTACCTCATTGAAACTGCATGTCAAATTTCTGCTCTCATTGTTAGCCACGGCTTGGAGGAAATGCATTGCAAATAATATATATATATATATATATTTTTTTTTTTTTTGAAATTTAACTGAAACTTTTCTTTAAAGGAAATGAAGGAGATCGTTGGTTCAATTAAAAGGTTCTTTTGTAAAAAATTGCTTTGAAATCAAAATTATTATTGGGGCGATTATTGCACAAATTAGTTACAGTTGATTTGCATTATTAGCTGAGCATTGCTGATTCATTACCTTGTTTAAAAAATAATATACCTCGTCCTGAATCTTGACCAGAATGCCATGTCGACGCTCGCCGACTCCTCACACACATCTGCACTCGATTGCTACTACCAACATACTGCACTGCTCACAGACTGCCCACTGACAGACTGCTCGCAACTGTACTGCACGACTACTGACTGAGTACTGGACGCAACTGAACTGAGCTACTGCTACCGACAGAGTGCACTGCACGACGACTGCTAGAGTACTGCTCGCAACGACTACTGACAGAGTACTGCTCGCAACTCTCGCGCGGTCAAGCGCAGACTAACCACGATAAAAGGCTCTCTGGTCAAAGATTTTATCATGCCTCACCATTGCTGCCACATAACATACGTGTTTCATTGATCACTAATTATACTTAATGTTGATCCAAACTTAAGAATCCATTCTTTTACAAAAACTTTAGCTGTAGTCTCAGCGCTCTGATCAGGTATTGGTATCATGAGAAGGTATCTAGAGAAATGATCTAACATTGTCAATATGTATTTGTTTCCATCTTTAGTCGTAGGCAACGGTCCTACGACATCTAGTTTTACTCGTTCAAATGGGTCACTTGTTTCTGGCAGGTCTTGCAACGGTGCTCTACATTTTCCTACATTGTTCCGTCTGTTACAGGACTCACATTGCTAAACAATCTCGAAAACGTCAGCTTTGCCGCTCGGCTTCCAAAACATTTGAGCTATTTTAATGTTTGTTGCTTTTTTACCGCAATGTCCTGATAATAAAAAATCGTGTTGTTCTCTAATGATTTGCTCTTTCATGCTTTCTGCAATAACTAGCTGGTTTCCTTTTACTAGTGATTTTGTACAATAATCCATCTATTCCGACAAAACTTTGATCATTTTTCCGTTATTTGCATCGTGGATCTTCTTCCTGAGCTGCCTTTAACTCTTCTTCTCGACTTATTGTAACACAAACATTGACTTTTCGACTCACTGCATCAGCATTCACATGTTGTTTACCAGGTCGGTGAATAACCTTTAATTGGTACTCACTCTGTCTTAATGCCCATCTTGTTAATCTGGAACTTGGATCCTTTAAGCTCAATAACCATTTAAGTGCGGCAACCTCTGTAATGCAATAACTGTAAATTCCCTTCCTGTTAAGAAACATCTGCTATGTGTCGTACTAAAAACCAAAGCACAAAGCTCCTTCTCAGTAGTAGCACAATTACATTCTGCTTTGCTTAATTGTCTGGAAGCAAATGAGATTGGATGATCATGACTATCAACTTCTTGAGAGATTTCACCTGTGACAAAACTGGATGCATCTGTTGAAAGAATAAAATGTTTACTGAAATCCGGATGGGCTAACACTGGGGCTGTGGTTAGAGCAGTTTTAAGTTCTTCCATTGCCTTTTTGCATTCTGTTGACCAATTAAATGTGGCTCCTTTCTTCAGTAGCTGTGTCATTGGACGTGCTATATTCGCATAACGGGCTATAAATCGTCAGTAGAAATTTGACAGTCCCAAGAATGATTGTAGTTCTTTCAAATTCTGTGGTTCAGGAAAATTATTTACATCTTCAATTAATTTTGGATCAGTTCGAACACCTTCACTAGTTATAACATGAGCAAGATAGTTAACTGTACTTTGTGCAAAATGACATTTATCTATTAATAAAGACAGGTTTGCGCTTCTTATACGTTCAAAAACAGATTGTAGTCTCTCAGTATGCTGCTTCATGTTTTCACCAAAAATTATTACATCATCAAGGTAAATAAGTGCTTGTGTTGGGGTGAGCTCTTGTAAAACTGAATCCATCAGGCGTTGAAATGTAGCTGGAGCATTATGAAGTCCAAACGACATATGAAGATACTTGTATACTCCTGTTGCTGTTACAAATGAAGTTTTTGCTTGATCATCTGGATGCATTGTTAACTTGTGATACCCACTTGTTAAATCACATACTCAAAAAATTCGACCTCTGCCCAAGTAATCCAAGGCTTCCACTAAATTTGGTAAGGGGTAAATGTCGGGTGTGCTCACAGCATTCAAAGATCGATAATCAACACAAAAACGGAACTGTAGTTCTCCAGGAATTGATTTCTTCTTTACAGTTACAACAGGCGAACATCACGTTGGGTCTAAAGGATCTCTTGGTTTTATAATTCCGGCTTCTAATTATTCTTTAACAATGTCTTCTACCAACTCTCTTTGACTGAATGGTATTCGGTAAGATTTCTATGTGATTGGGGCTGCATTCCATGTATGAATACGATGCTGAATTAAATGAGTGACAGGTAAAATTGCACGTTCTCGGAATAAATCTGCATACTCCAACAAAACAGGCGCTAAAATCTTCTGTTCATCAGCTGTCAAATGATATATCTTCTTCTAAATCTTGCGCTTCAATTCATCATCAACTTTGTCTCCTCGTTGTGATTTTGCGGTACTGTTGCCAAAATCTGTGTTTGTAACTGCAGCATTTGTTACCTCATCGGGAATCTGTAGTACGTCACTGTTACTTACGTTCGACACGTCAACAACTTTTGTCCCTCGTAGCAAAACAACATCCTCGTTGCTCATATTCGTTATTGTAACCGGGACTTTTGCGACAATCTGTCTCGCCATTGTAGCGACACCTACACTTCTAGCAACATAACAATGCATTGTATCTAATAACTCACTTTTCTCGGATCGCTCAATTATTAACAAAGTTCCTTTCTTGCATTAGGGTGACTTAACTTCAACGTAGATGGTCTTTCCTAGTCCCTTGGGAATTAGCTGAGGCTGATCAATTTGAACATCGACTCGGACGGCTTGAACTGATGCAACGTTTGGGCGGTCCATTCCCACGACTTCAGTAGTGCTGCTCCTTTGAGTACGATCTGAAGAGCGATTTCCTAGGTTGTAGCTACTACGGCCTAGGCTGATCCTTCTTTCTGCGACAAATATCTCTGCCTCGTTAGCGGACAAGAAATCGAATCCAAGTACACTGTCGTAACGCGTTTTGTTATTTGAAACTACGAGGGCAGTTCAATAAGTAATGCAACACATTTTTTTTCTCGGCCAATTTTGGTTGAAAAAACCGGAAATTTCTTGTGGAATATTTTCAAACATTCCCGCTTCGTCTCGTATAGTTTCATTGACTTCCGACAGGTGGCAGCACTGTACGGAGCTGTTAAAATGGCGTCTGTAACGGATGTGCGTTGCAAACAACGGGCAGTGATCGAGTTTCTTTTGGCGGAAAACCAGGGCATCTCAGATATTCATAGGCGCTTGAGAATGTCTACGGTGATCTGGCAGTGGACAAAAGCACGGTGAGTCGTTGTGCAAAGCGTGTGTCATCATCGCCGCAAGGTCAAGCAAGACTGTCTGATCTCCCGCGTGCGGGCCGGCCGTGCACAGCTGTGACTCCTGCAATGGCGGAGTGTGCGAACACACTCATTCGAGATGATCGACGGATCACTATCAAACAACTCAGTGCTCAACTTGACATCTCTGTTGGTAGTGCTGTCACAATTGTTCACCAGTTGGGATATTCAAAGGTTTGTTCCCGCTGGGTCCCTCGTTGTCTAACCGAACACCATAAAGAGCAAAGGAGAACCATCTGTGCGGAATTGCTTGCTCGTCATGTGGCTGAGGGTGACAATTTCTTGTCGAAGATTGTTACAGGCGATGAAACATGGGTTCATCACTTCGAACCTGAAACAAAACGGCAATCAATGGAGTGGCGCCACACCCACTCCCCTACCAAGAAAAAGTTTAAAGCCATACCCTCAGCCGGTAAAGTCATGGTTACAGTCTTCTGGGACGCTGAAGGGGTTATTCTGTTCGATGTCCTTCCCCATGGTCAAACGATCAACTCTGAAGTGTATTGTGCTACTCTTCAGAAATTGAAGAAACGACTTCAGCGTGTTTGTAGGCACAAAAATCTGAACGAACTTCTCCTTCTTCATTACAACGCAAGACCTCACACAAGTCTTCGCACCCGAGGAGCTCACAAAACTTCAGTGGACTGTTCTTCCTCATGCACCCTACAGCCCCGATCTCGCACCGTCGGATTTCCATATGTTTGGCCCAATGAAGGACGCAATCCGTGGGAGGCACTACGCGGATGATGAAGAAGTTATTGATGCAGTACGACGTTGGCTCCGACATCGACCAGTGGAATGGTACCGTGCAGGCATACAGGCCCTCATTTCAAGGTGGCGTAAGGCCGTAGCATTGAATGGACATTGCGTTGAAAAATAGTGTTGTGTAGCTAAAAGATTGGGGAATAACCTGGTGTATTTCAATGCTGAATAAAACAACCCCTGTTTCAGAAAAAAAAGTGTTGCATTACTTATTAAACTGCCCTCGTACTTGCACCCTTGCTGTGTATTTATCTTTATTTTCACCTTCATTTTGGCCTTGGCCAAGAATTGATTCTACGTCAACTTCTCCATAGTTAAGTAGCTTTCCTCAGTTTACTCCTTGCACTTTTAATAGCGGCAGTTTCAATTTATCCTGTTTATCTATGCAACGCCACATTAATGAAGTCCGTGCTCCCGTGTCAATAAGTAGTTCGATGTTTCTCCCACGATATCCAGCACCTATCACGAAGTCATTTTCGGTCTCATTTTCGCTGGAACTAACAGGAATCACTGTCTCTGGCAAGGGGCGGATGGAGTGGTGGCCCGTACGTCCCCGTACTCATTTAAAGATCTGGCAGATTGTCTGTTGTTCGAATTACCTTTCTTCTTGTTGCGACAATCTCTCGAAACATGACCCTGCATCCCAAAATGATAGCAGATTCGATTCTCTTTACAATCCTTGCGCTTGTGACCCAGCTTGTTGCATCTGTAGCATTGTAGTGTTGTGTTGAAAACTCTGCGTTCTTGTTTCTGCATCTCGACCGGTCGCCTTAGTGCTTCAACGAAACCAACAGTTGATTCTACTGCTTTCCGAAACGTTTTACATCGCTCCAATCTAACAGCTTTGATTTCTTCCTCTCCGTGCAACCCATGAATGAATGTGTCAAATGCTCTCTGGTTGGCTTCGAACAACTGAATGCGATTTTCATTTTCATCTTCTACTAACTCGTACGCATGAGCATTGATGTTTCGAACTGCTCATGGTCTCGCGCTAGCGTCATCGATTCCCGAGCGTGGGGTGCCGGGTACGACTCCTGGCGGTGTCAGGGATTTTGACCTGCCTCGAGATGACTGGCTGTTGTTGTGTCGTCTTCATCATCATTCATCCCCATTACGGTCGGGGGAAGGCAATGGCAAACCACCTCCGCTAGGACCTTGCCTAGTACAGCGGTGTGGGTCTCCCGCATCGTCCCCAACGCTCTGTCAAGTAGTATGGGACTTCATCATCAACTGCTCAATAGATTCGTCGCATTCGCAAACTGTAAAACTGCTCTCTGTAAAACCTGATCGCGTTTTTACATTTAAATCTCTAAACAACAATCGTTCGAAATTCATTGTTATCTTCCGTTTTCACGCAAGTATACTCCGCGCTTATGAAATCTTGTGCTGCTCCCTGAATTCTTAATTTGGCAACCACTAGCTTATCGGAATCTGTCCATGATCATAGCAGGGCGGCACCTTCAAGTTTACGAAAAAACACTTTCACATCATCTTCACGTTTCCCGCTAAACACTGGTACTGATGGCAATAATGAAACATTTTTTGTTGTAGTTGTACCTGTACTGCATGAACTATCATTTGACAAGTCTCTCGGAATGTTACGCTCGTTTCTTTCTGCTTTTAACTGCCGAATCTCTTCTTGCAGTTCATTAATAACAGTTTGTAGATCGATAACCTTCCTCTGACTGGATTGCGACATTTTGCCTAATTCAACACCAATGAGTCACTCAAATGTAAAATAAAAATCCATGACTGCCTTTGTTATTCTAGCCAAACTGGAGTAGACCAACCGGAATTCCAGCGTTGGATGTCCCCACGTAGTCGGAAGATGTTCATGCTGCTGCTGCTCGAAGTTCACGTTGTACTGCGCATCTTCAGGACTGTAGATTTTCCATAGTTATCCCCATTCTGATACCACTTCTAGAAGGGGGGTTATTTGTGTTGTTGTCCCGGATGATGATTACACGAATATTTTGTAAGGATTTGTAAGCGGTTGGTCCTTGAGGTACGACAATACATGAACACGAGAAGTAAGTTTAAAAAGATTTATTAACAAAGGCGGATTATAAAACACACACGCTGCGCGCACCCATCATCACTGTGTGTGACATCCTAACACCGGCTAATTACGGCCGTATCGAAAGGCTCCATGGTGAGCTAAGAAAAGAGACATATTCGCGCACAAGGCCGCGCTAGTTAATACTGCCCGCTGCGGATGGCGGCCAGTCGCGTATTCTCCGTCGCAGTGGAGCCGGACGGGCGTCTGCTGACCAAGCAAATCGTCAGCAATCCAGACAGGTCGGCTAGCGAGCGCGTGTTAACGTACTATACGGCTGCGCACAATGCGTAAGGACCCTGAGAGCCTTGAAGGATGCTGTACGCCTTGAAATAGGCCATATTCCATAACATATGCTCCATAGAGTGATGAAGAACTTTAGAAAATGGCTGCAGCTGTGTATTGAAAACGATCGAGTCACTTGCAGGATTTGCTGTTCAAAAATTAATAAAATCAAACTTCCAATTGTACTTTATTGAAGAACAAATAAATATTTTTTATCATGTTTACTTTTTCTTTTATTAACTTTTATAGTTAGGGAAAATTACCTGCCCCACCCTGTACAATACAAATCAAAACTAAATCATGTTTCAAAAGAGTATGAAAATCTCCTCATGAGCAAGTTTTGTTCTCATAAATTGTATAAAATTTAGCCATAGCAAAAATTCAAAATGAACAAAAGTTCAATCATCATCATAAAATATCGCAACATAAACAGAATTAATATTTCTTTTCAAACCCCAGATAATTTTCTCTTTCAGTGTAGACATTTCAGAGTAAATTTTTTCTTTTGCCACTATGAACTTATTTATTATGAGACTTCCATGTATCTAGAACATGATTTTTTATAATAACACAGGAGAAGACAGAGTGATAGTAGAAGGTAATTGAAAAAAGATAAATGAGCTGAGGGAAACATCTAGTATGGAAATCGAAATCATAGAAATACTACTGCATGAACATTGAGCCTTAGGTTTGTCACACCCACAAAGGATTTGTGACCCTCTGAGGGTAGTACTTGTACATTTCTTCACAGGCCCAGGGATTTAGGGGTCGGGGGGGGGGGGGGGGGACAGAGCATCTGCCCCGAGTGGCAATTTCAGTGGGCGCCAAAGTGATAATGAAGAAAAAACCTTGTTTCACAACGCGCCTAGCATCCACCACACGTTGGTCTATTCGTTATTTTGAAACACAGCTGATTTCTGAATGATTTTTGAATGTGTGCAAAGTGTACGTGATGACTCTCTGCCAGTGGAATCCCCATCACATAAAAAAATAAAAATCTTTCCTGCACACAAAAGGGGATGGGGGCTACACGAGGTGAGCCAAATAAATCTGAACCAGTGAATGTCAATCGCTGTTTGTTCTTATGTGGTTAACTCGGTGTGTGAATGATCAGTTGTACAGCAAACTGACACAAACTAACTTATACCTGTAAGCCAACAGCTGCCAGCATCCAGCAAAGAGGAATGGAGTGCTCAGAAGGAATCGACTGTGCACTCTGCGTGCATGCCAGAAAGAGTCATTCCAGATGTGGAACGGCTGCTCCCATATGTCATGGAGAGCACAAGGTGCAACCAACTGCAGGTGGTGGCTCATGTCAGAACTAACGATGTGTGTCCCTTTGGATCAGAAGAGGTTTTCTCTGGTTTTGGGCAGCTACCTGGAGTAGTAAATACTGTCAGTCTTGTTTGCGAGATGCAGCTCGACTCACCATATGCAGCATCGCCGACAGAACCGACTGTGGACATTTGATACGTAGCCAAGTGGAGTGTCTGAATCAGAGGCTCAGGCGGTTCTGCAACGTTGAAGGCTGCACATTCCTCGACCTGCGCTATACGTTGGTGGGTTTCTGGGCTCCGCTTGATAGTTCAGGGGTCCACTACTCACAGGCACCTGCTACACGGTTAGCGGGGGTGGGGTAGGGGTGACTGGGTGGTTTTTTAGGTTAGAAGATCCCGGGAAACTACAGATAACGGGTCAGTGTATAAGTGTGCAGGAGAAATACAGGAGAGTAGACCTAGACATAATCGGTATTGTAAAATGTTGTAGCTGTGTGGAGAAGAATAAGAGCTCCAACCGTTAATAGAAAGCACCAAAGCCCAAATAGTTACAGCTACGGAAAGCTGGCTAAAGCTGAAAGTAAGTTTACACGAAATTTTCGTTAAGGATTTAACCATATTCAGAAATCACAGATTAAATACAGTTGGCGATTGTGTGTTTATTTGCGACAGAAGTAGTTTGCCTTGCAGCGAAATTGAAGCAGATATTTCCTGTAGGTAGTATGGATAGAGGTTATGTATGACAACCGGAATAAATTAATAATTGGTTCTGCATACCGACCCCTGACTCAGTTGACACAGTTGCTGAACAGTTCAAAGAAATCTTGAGTCTCATTTCAAATAGAAGCCTCTCTCATACAGTAATAGTCGCTGATGACTTCAACCTACCCTCGAGATGTTGGCGAAAATACATGTTTAAAATCTGAGGTAGGCATAAAAGTCGTTATGAATGCGTTCTCAGGCAATTCTTTGAACTATTAGTTCAGGAGCCCACTCTAAGTGCACATGGTTGCGAAAACATCCTCGAGCTCTTAGCAACAAATAATCCTGACCAAATAGAGAGCATCATGACAGATACAGGGATTAGTGACCGAGAGGTTGTCGTAGTTAGACTGAGTACCTTAACATCGAAACCCACCAAAAATAAAAGTAAAACACATCTATTTAAAAAAAAGGAGATAAAAATTCGCTTGAGACATTCCTAAGGTACACTCTCCACTCCTTCCAATCTTAATACGTAAGCTAGACCAGATGCGGTTTAAATTCAATGAAATAGTATTGACGGCTATTGAGAGACATATACCAAATAAATTAATAAGAAATGGTATTGGTCCCCCATGGCACACTAAAAAGGTCAGAACACTGTAGCAGACGCAACGAAAAAGCACGCTGTATTTTAACAGAACGCAAAACTCTAAAACTGCCGAAGTTTTACAGAAGTTTGAAATGTAGCGCCAACTTCAATGACAATGCTTTAAATACTTTCCACAACAAAACTCTGTTTCGAAATCCGCCAGAAAAGCAAAAGATATTCTGGTCGTACGTAAAGGACATCAGCGGGAACACACAATCAAAAGCTTCACTGCGCAATAACAATGAAGATGTTACTGGTGACAGTGTCACTAAAGCAAAATTACTAAATACGATTTTCCGAAATTGCTTCAGAAAAGACAAAGTAAATATTACAGAATTGGAACCAAGAACAACTGCCAACATGAGTAACTTAAAACTAGATATTCATGGTGTAATAAAGCAGCGTAGCATGGAGATCTGCATCAAACCAGTCTCTGGACTGAAGACCACAACAACAACAACAACAACAAAGCAGCTTAAATCATTCAATAAAGACAAGGCTTCCGGTCCTGACTGTGTACCTGTCAGAGTATTTTGAGAGTATAGCTCCATATTTAGTAATCATATACAACTGATCGGTCATTGGAAGATCCATACCTACAGGCTGGAAAGTTGCACAAGTCACACCAATGCCGAAGAATGGAAATAAGAGTAATCCGATGAATTAAAGAACCATACCACTAATGTCGATTTGCATTACGATTTTGGAACCTATACTGTGTTCGAGCATTATGAGTTATCTCGAGGAAAACGATATATTGACAAGCAGCCTACACGGATTCAGGAGAGAGCATTCTCGCAAAATACAATTAGCTCTTTATTCTCACAAAGTAATGAGTATTATTGACAGGGGCTGTTAGATTGATTCCATACTTTTAGATTTACAGAAGGCTTCCGACACCGTTCCTCATAAGTGTCTTCTAACCAAACTGCATGCCTATGGACTATCGCCTCAGTTGTACGACTGGATTCATAATTTCCTGTCAGAAAGGTCAACGTTCGTAGTAACTGATGGAAAGAATCGAGTAAAACAGAAGTAATATCTGGCGTTCCACAAGGAAATGCTTTAGGCTCTCTGCTGTTCCTGATCTACATAAACGATTTAGGAGACAATTTCAGTAGCGCTCTTAGAATGTTTGCAGGCAGTTCTGTCGTTTACCGTCCTGTAAAGTCATCAGATGATCCCAACAAATTACAAAAGTATTTAAACAATATATCTGTATGGTGGAAAAAGTGGCAGTTGACTCTCAATAATAAAAAGTGTGAAGTCATCCATATGAGTATCAAAAGGAATCTACTAAATTTCGGTTGCACGGTAAATCAAACAAATCTGAAAGCTGTAAATTCAGATGAATAATTAAGGCTTACTATTATGAATAAATTAAGTTGAAACGATCAGATATATAATGTTGTGGGTAAAGCAAACCAAAGGCTAAAATTTATTGGTAGAACACTGAGAAAATGTAACAAGTCTACTAAAGAGACTGCCTACATTCCAATTGTATGTCCTTTTATGGAGTATTGCTGTGGGGTGTGGGATCCCGCATCAGATAGGATCAATGGAGGACATTGAAAAAATTCAGAGAAGGGCAACTCGTTTTGCACTATCGCGAAATAGGGGAGAGATAGCCACAGATATAATAAGTGAATGGTGGTGGCAATCATTAAAAGAAAGGCGTTTTTCATTGTGGCAGGATCTCCTCATAAGTTTCAATCACCAGTTTTCTCCTCAGAGTGTGAAAATATTTTATTGGTGCCCACCTGCATTGGAAGGAATGATCGTCATATAAAATAAGAGAAATCAGAGTTCACACAGAAGGATTTAACTGTTCGTTTTTCTCGCGTGCTGTTCAAGAATGGAACAGTAGAGAAATTGCTTGAAGGTGGTTCAATGGACACTCTGACAGGCACTTAACTGTGAATTGAAGAGTAATAATGCAGATGCAGATGTAGATGTAGAAAATATCTGTGTTCATTTTTCCGCGCAGCACAAATAAAATACAATCATTACATTACCTGATCTAGATTCTCCAGTGGGAGGAAATAGCAAGAAAATCCTATGATTCAATTCCTATACTTTTCGTAGGAAAACCTAGCTGGTATGAGGTAAAATGACATTAATATTATCGAATAATGTAAAGTTATAGAATAATATAACGACAAAACATAATAAATATTGATTGCCAATATTACTGATGTTACTGTATCGAGCAGTGTAATGTAATAGAAATATATAATAGCAAAATGTAACAAATATTAACTACCAATGAAATTAAAATGGATATTTTGTTAAATTTTTCGATTTATTATGGAAGAAAGTAAAAACTAGGTTAATGGTAATGAAATGATAATTATTTTATGAAATAATAATATTTTAGACAAGGGAAGAAAATCCCTTATAATAGGGAGTCAGATACTGAGTATGATACCTTCACCAATATTTTTGAATCCCATACTGAGCCAGTGAACAGAAAAGTGTTTAACAAGTGAATGAGTATTGAAAAGACACACTTTGTTCTGTCACCAGGAAGTCCACAGTTATAAGTTTTCTTGCCACATTCCTCACATACAGCTCCCGTGTGTAGACTCCCAGAATCAGTTTTGCAAAACCTGCCATGACAAAGATGGTAGTACAGAGAAACATTGTTGTCGGAAATCATGAAATTTTCGAATGGTTGCTTTTGATGCACCTCTTACAACGATGGTGCTGTGTGCTGTAGGTCTGATAGTTAAAAAGGAAGCAGCAAATTGTTATTCAAAGTGTAGGTGCCATTCACTCAGCTGGAGACAATTCTTCTTGAACTTTTCATATGTTAGGTAATGTTCAAGAAGTACTGAAAACAAGGCATTGTCAGCCAATAAAGGAACTAATACCTTTTCGTTGGTCATAGGCCCTACATTTAACAGGGTGGGAACTGGTTTATGTGTGCCAGTAAATATGGCCACCAGAACCAGCTCTGAATCAAACCCTGTTTGTGCGATCTATGTGAAAACACTTTGTGTTAGTGGAGAGACAATCACTGTGCATAACATATTTATTTAGTATAAGTATTTATGCATACACACTACCTTAAAAAATAGTCTTTTTCCACAAGGACTGCATAGGCTTTTCTTAGTGCAGCATCTGTTTCATGATCCATTATACTGTAAAAGATTGTATCCATTGCTTTGCAGCAAATATGGCATCATTTGTAGCAGTCGAACGCTAGTTTCTAATTCGTTTTTGTGACTAATGGCTTCTGGGTGGTAGGATGACTATGAAAATAGCGACGCATGTCCCAACATATCATTGATGTCCAAACACAGGAATGTCTGAAGTCAAGTGTCCGCCAAGTGCACTAGGGTGGCTTGTGGAGCATAGATGTAGAAGTTCACAAAGAATACATCAGAGTTCTATGGTAAGATAGCTTCTTATGTCTGATGGAGCAATCATGCTGGGTGTTTTAGTGCCATTTCGCTTTGCAGTAACACCAATCTCAGCGGAATTTGTTACATTTACCTTCTGTAAATACTCTCTCACAATTTTTAAAATTTTCAGGACCTAAACCAATGCCTCATATAAATTAAAATTTTTTGCAATGGCTTTTAAAAGTGGCCAAAAAATTTCATCAGTTCAAGTTTATGTGATCCTAATTTATAACCTGTTCTGCAGAATATGCCATATGCCATTCACTCATGGAGACCTTTTGAGGCATTTTGAGACCTAGCATTAGTATTATTTTAATTTCCATAGTTGCACTTTGATGACAATATTTTTAACACAACTTTTTCTGTTTTTCTGCAGTGCTAACCTCATTGGCGTTAAGGACGACGGTGGCACTAATGACAGTGGCAGTTTGGTTACCCAAGATTCGATGGCTCCAGGTATGGAAAACGGCATACAAAGCACCACCAGACAGGATGCATTCTGTGAGAATAAAACTGGTACAAGGCATCTGACTCATAGGTGTACCATCTGCAAGAAGAATTTTACACAATTACAGGACCTCAAGGAGCACACACATGTTCAAGGACATGAAACTTTCAGTACATGTAGTGATGTGAAGAGCCAATTGGGTCTCGACACTGGTGAAAGCTCCTACAGCTGTGGCGTTTGCAACAAGGTGTTCAACACAAATAGCCAACTGAAGACACATTTAAAATTGCATATGGGCGGAAGCCCCTACAGCTGTGATTTTTGCAGCAAGACATTCACAGAAAGAGGAAATCTGAAGCAACATTTAAAGCTGCACACTGGCGAACGCCCCTATAGTTGTAGCGTATGCAACAAGACGTTCCTAAGAAACAGTCACCTGAAGAAGCATTCACAGCTGCATACAGGTGAACGCCCCTACAGCTGTGGCTTTTGCTACAAGACATTCACACAAAGTATTAACCTGAAGCAGCATTTAAAACTGCACACGGGCGAACGCCCATATGGCTGTAGCGTTTGCCACAGGACATTCACGCTAAAAGGTAATCTGAAGAAACATTTTAAGCTGCATACTGGCGAACGCCCCTACAGCTGTGGAATCTGCAACAAGACATTCATTACAAGTGGCCACTTGAAGAAGCATTCTCAAGTGCATACTGCCAATGGCCCTTACAGCTGTGGCTTTTGCAAGAAGACATTCACGTCAGACAGCTACCTCAAGACGCACTCTCGGCTGCACACTGGCGAAAGCCCCCACAGTTGTGGTCTTTGCAATAAGACGTTTGTAACAAGTGGTTCCCTGAAGCAACATTCAATGACTCACACTGGCGAACGCCCCTACAGCTGTGGCATTTGCAACAAAACATTCACGCAAAGTAGTAATCTGAAGAAACATTTAAAACGGCATGGTGACAAATGTTCCTAACTATGTGGCTATTGCAAGACGACATTCATAACAATTAACCACCTGAAGCAGGTTGGTCAACAGCATACTGGCAAACGTCCCTAGAGCTAGTGCCAGTCACAAAATACAATCACGCGAAGTGGTAATCTTAAGAAGCGTTTGCACCTGCATTTTATTGAACACCATTTTGGTGAAACGCTATGGTACCTTGTCATGTGTTACCTAGCATTACATTCGTGCAGAACATGGACTCTCAACTGCCTTCCATGAGCCATGGAGCCCTATCATCACCTGACTCAGTGAGTTACTTCCCATGTTGGGATTTTGTACAACAGCATCTGGTAATAATAATGTGACTCAACATTGCAGTTGGTTCTCAGCCTTTACTACAGAAACTTTGTTAAGTAGGAACAGGTGAGCTCTGGGACAATGTTGCCTTTCAAGCAATATTCCCGTATGTTGGAGCACTGAGCTTCTTGGAAGGAATACTACACTGATAATTCCACATTATATGGTACAGAAAAACAGCAGCAACATGTGTGAGAAATGTTGCATAAGTAATAACTGTTTTACAATACTGGTAATGTGATTTAATATGGCTACTGATTTTTTTTTTTAAATTTCAGTTTATTGGCTTTTGGGTTGTGCCCACAAAGCCATCTCATCAGAGGAAAGACGATACAATAGTGTGTTTTATATGATTTCCTTCTCAGTAATGACAATAAAATGTCATGTGACTAGGGCCTCCCGTCTGGTAGACCGTTCGCCAGGTGCAAGTCTTTCGATTTGACGCCACTTCGGCGACTTGTGCATCGATAGGGATGAAATGAGGATGATTAGGACAACACAGCACCCACTCCCTGAGTGAAGAAAATCTCCGACCCAGCCGGGAATCGAACCCAGACCCTTAGGACTGACATTCTGTTGCGCTGACCACTCAGCTACTGGGGACAGACAGCAATGACAGTATGAATGTAAGAACAATAGAACATCCAGTCCCCATGGGGAGAAAATCTCCGACCTGTCGGAAATCAAACCCAGGACCCTTTGGCTAGCAATCTTCCACGATGACCTCATAGTTATAGAGTTGGACCAGTGAAAATGATGCTGTTATACTAGTTATCACAGAACTGAAAATCGAAGAGCATTCGTAATTCCTTTCTTGTGTTGTACATATTGTTGGTTTGATACATGTCATTCACGCTTGTTCTTCTAAATATCACTTCGTCTATTATTCCATCATTCATAGATTTTGTCTCCATTTCTCTGTTGTTAGATTTCTTGCAATGGAAATGCTAATGTCATTATAAGTTACGAATCTTTGACCATGATTATTCCATCATTAAAAGCAGACAGCTGTCACTATAGGTGTCATGTTTGCAGATATGATACTTGGACTCCATATGAGCTCTCCAAAAGCGGTAGAAATTGGTCTTAGTGCCTTACAGTGAATCAACAGTGACAAATTATACACTACAGTATAATCATACTGCTACAATAAAAACTGTTGGATCAATGTATAGTATAATATAAAAAGTTCTTCAAAACGCCTCTGTTACGTTTACCACTTACCTTAGTAGCATTCCATCATCACACTATCTCCACAGAATACCTGTGTTGTGACAACAAAATCACAAGGGAAAACTTGCATTTGTGTGTTGTAGTCTTGTACGAAACATCACGTCATTTCTTCATCATTGAAAACAATTGACTCTTACTTCAGACTCTAGCTTGAAACACACTACTTTCTGAATAAACTTGGGATTTCCTATACTATTAATGGGTTACACCTGAAGTCAGATAATAGGTTCCAGTAATGTACTAACTGCTTATCTTTTCACGCCTTCCACGCTGTAACAGTGGCACTACTTTTTCTGTGGAATGATTCTTCCATCATCAGACCATCTCTATTAACTCTTTCCGAAGGAACACATATGTTATAGCTGCAAGTATCACCTCGCAGGCCATAGCTATTAATAAATTATGGCCAAAAGGCTGCCTATTACAGTGACAAGGTACATATGACATTGGTTTGTTTAAAAACACTGGAATTTTAACAGTAGGAGGAAAAGCTTCAAAATACAACAATAGTTTTCTCGTCCTGTCCTAAAAGCAGTTGAATGTAGAAAACTCTATCTATTGTTGGTAAGTTCTACACTATTAAACATTTAATCTGGTCAAATGTAGAACATACTACTCGTGTTTTCTTAATAGGTATGATTCCATAACTGTAATTGTAATAGTTCCCTTAAACACTGTCCAGCTATAGAATAAAGTGAAGCAGAGTACCTCTGTATCACTTAATTTTTGAGTTTAATTATTTGGCAATATGCTCCAGTGGATGAATGGTGATAGTATACTCCAAGTTTTCATGTTCTGGCGTATCTCAACCCTCCTATTCATGGGAAATATTTTATTTCATGTAAAAACTGATTTAAATAAAAGCCAGACACATATTATGTAAAATGTAAGTTTAAACAAAAAGTAAACTCATCTTATAAGGTTACTGACCTATTTATTTCTTGCCTTGCTATTTACTGAATCTTCAGGTTTCCTGTCGGCCAAACCAAAAGTGCAAGAAAAGACAGAAAACACGAAGATAAATAATGAGAAGTAGACCAGTCCCTAAAGAGATTATTGATGAGGCATATTAAAGACGGACAGCAGGATTCGAATCAGAAACGAAGGCAATAAGCCACTGAACAGGCATACGATGTGGACATACAGATAGTGGCAGCATGACAAAGCTTGTTGCTTTAACGTCGATGAAATCATGAAGCTGATCCCTCACAGTCCAAACACATTATTTAAACACGCTCGGCTTTGCTAGGAGCGTTCTACCACGAATGTCTTGATAGAAAACTGATCCAAACCATGTATGGTTGCTCCCAAGGCGATGGGAAAGAACATGTAACTCAAAAATGGCGGTTACTATGGTGCTGCTGCTGGTCACGATATTTGCCTACGAAGAACTGCAGCAAACTGAGACTCAGACTGCATCGATTAGTTTTGTTGCCTCGGACGCAACTCACTTAATGCGTCCTCGTTGCCAACTTGAGTGGTGGTGGAAACCCCGATAGTCGCATAGGCTTGCTGCCAGAGACTGTTTCGCCCTCTATGTGAACGTACATGTTATTGGGGTTGCGCCAGATGTCTGTCCACAGGACAAGGCAATGACCCTCAATGTAACGGCTGCTTTGCTTGAAATCTGAAACCGACAGCAACTGGAACTTGTGTCGATTAACACCACATGAGTAATTTATGTATTAACTGATCAGTGGTCACGAAAATTGCTCCTCCTCCAGTATTCAATAGTCCCCTGCTTAGGCAAGCTGTTTGTGACTACAATTGACTTGGGAAAATTACTTTTAGTGCCTAATTGAACAGTTTAAAATCAATGTCTTTTTAATACGATGTGCAATCAAAAAATACGGTGAATGAATTTCTTTAGTAGCAACTGTTGACGCTACAACCATTTGTGTAGTTTGTCCAATAGCTTGATCTTTTGAGTCAGGCAACATCAAGTTGGAACGCTTTCTCAGTCAGCATCCAGAGACGCTAGAGTGAGGTTGTGTTTCGTGTGTGTCGCGCATCATGTATTATGAACAACACGTGAACATTAAGTGCTGTTTCAAGTTGCAGAAAAGTGCCAAAGAAACTCATGATATATTGAAGTTAGTGTGGGGCGATACTGCTGTAACTCTGAAGATCGTTTACAACTGGTATGAGCGATTTGAAATGCGAACTGAGTCGGTAGAAGACGAACAACGTTCGAGACGTCCATTAACCTCAAAAACAGAAGAAAACGTGTTAGAAGTAGAGTTCGTTGCAGGGTAACAACTATAAACACCGAATTTTACAAGGGCCTACTACAACGTTTGCGAAACGATGTAAAAAGAAAGAAACCAGAAAAACAGGTGGATGGCTTCCTTCATTAGAACAACGCCCCGAGCGCCTGGCGAATTTTTGGCCAGAAAAAATGTTTCTGCCTGCTTACATCAGCCTTACCCACCTCATTTAGCGCAAAGTGACTTCTGCCTCTACCCAAAAATTAAAACCGTGCTGAAAGGAAAACATCTTGACACCATTCCTGGCATTTACAGGGCCACAACAGAGCAGCTGAATGCCCTTCCAAAGGAAGTCTTTCCAGAAATGTTTCCAGTCATGGATTCAACGGGGTGATGAGTGCGGTACTTTGAAGGAGATTTAATCAAATTCCATGCAAACTTATAATTTTATTTCTAATAATATTATTCACTGTATGTCTTTATCACACCTAATAAAAGCGTTTGCAGCCCTGTGCTTACTACCATTGAATTCACAATTGTATAAGCAACCTGTATCCGTGATTGGAAGGGTAGTTTTAATTTTATTTTACTCTCTCTCTCTCTCTCTCTCTCTCTCTCTTTCTTTGTAACAGAAATGGGGTTGGGCAGCTATAGATACTCCGACACATGCTGTAAATGTCTCTGGTAAACCTCTGTGCATGTTCGTTTATATCAGACTCACTCCTCATTAGCTGACTTCCATTACGGCAGCTGGAACAAATTTTTCCTATAGGCATCTCATCTGTTACCATTTCAGTGAGCTTATTTTTGTACTTTACTTCTGTTTGACGTCATTCCAAGCTTTTTCCTGCTACAGCATTTATCCATATTCCTATTTTTTCTCTTTTTTACCACTGCAACTCATATAACTGTCAGTTTTACTATCTCCACGAGGCTACTACTGTACAAATTCTCAGTTTGGAACATTCATTATCAGGGTTTATTTTGATGCCTCAAAAGTCTTCCAGATCATTTCCTTCCCTCACTGAATACTAAATAAGTGCTCTGAATAGATATAAAATAACCTGCAACATCAACTGAATTTAAGTTGTTCTTCATTTAAATTTATCGTATCTGGAGAACAATTACGACGACCAACTTGCGCATTAATTTTAAAGTACACAAGTTTCTTAGCATCAGGCCATTGCCTTATAAAGACTCCATTTAGCCTAACATAAATCTCCAAGTGGCAATTCATATTCATAATAGTGGTTCATAGGGTGCAAAGCTCTGACCCACGTAGTAATTGCATGTTATGGCTTCCAAATCTCGACCAACTGAAGCTATGAGCACAGTGCCTATTTATAGACACATGTATTACGGAAATTACAAAATGGTAAAACATACGGTTATTGCATTTTAAATATTAACATAAAAGACAGAAACAGGAGATGTAAAGAATAGACAGAGAAGTTTGTTTCGCTAAAAGGTGTATGATTACAGAACGACTGAAGTCAGATACTTCTTCATCAGAGGCAAAGTTTGTTGTGTGTGGGGATTACCAAGTTTTGCAACGAGTTTTTCTGATACATTTTCTAATATGAATATTTAACAAACTAACATGTTATTTTGGTGGAAGTATACACTTCCACAGAGAAAAAAGTCAGTTTCACTAACCCATAAACTGGGTTTTGTGAAGAATTATAGTTTAAGATTGGAACATTCCAGAACACGAAATTTTTGGCTACAGAACACCTTTGAATTTTTAAGTTTGTGAAAGTGTAAAATATTTATTGAAAAGTAGAGAATGAGGGCTTTCAACTGAGATAGGCCAATCTCGAAACAAACTAATTTAACACCGTTGAATTCTGACATGTACTCTGATAAATGGCTGTGATTTTCTGTTTCTCTGCCGATACTCATAATCGAATATAATATTATGTAAGCACGTACGTAAAAATAAAGAATAATTTACTGTGTACGGGGTTGAAAAATATGCAGTAGAAAATTCCCAGTTAGTAAATGCAATGCGAATATAAATCGAAGTTATTGTCTCATTTGTATGCAATTTTTAAGATAGCGGAGAAGCAGAATTCAAGGGAATGTGAGGTAGCCCTCGTTTTCATTGTTCTGAAAAGCGAGATGGTCGCTGGGCGAGCAAAAGGGACACTGACATTGTCAAAAGATGTGTCAGGGGAAGGAGCTAAAGTATCTCCTCAAGCCTTATATAACTTTGGCTTTTGTATACACTACTGGCAAAACCAAAAATTAAGACGGAGTTTGATTGGAGAGAGATCCCTTGGGCTGAGAGGAATGGGCTCGGTCGGCTATGTCCATGAAGTGAGGATGATACGAAATAATCCATTAGTGAACGTATTGTTTGGAAAAGAATATGCATACAAATATTCTGTCTATAATTGATCCAAGTGGGTATTAGTGTTCTTCACACTTGGTGCTAACAAGAGGTCTTTCTTTAATTTTTTAGTCACAATTGATGTATGATATATCACAGGTGGGGAAAAGTTTACAAATATGGGGAGCGATCCCTTGCTTGAAGCAGATCATGTCGTGGGTTATCCAATCACAAATCATGTTACTGGTGGCTCTCAAATCTCAGCGGAGTCATAGGTTGAAGTGATAGATTATTTGACTTGGAAACTGATATATGTAGAGTCGCATAGAGAGTGTCTTTGATTAAAGAATGTAAGTTTTATTTTGGATGGTGAGCATTAGTACAGGCTTTGATGTGGTTAGAGCAAATGAACAAAGCTAATGCTGTTCAACTATGTCATCGCTCTCCACTGTAATGGCAGAAGGACTATCTGACTGTCCTGTTGCAGATATTAACACCGTTGTTTTAGATGATCATGGATGGCCTTGTGGTTTGATTGGGTGGTTAAATGTGGTAGTAGTGGAGAATCCCTTTGTGAATGCTGCCAGGCAGTATTTCAATATACTGACGGTTAGCATATAAAGTCACACGTGGCAGAGTATTTTCTACAGGTCTTGTTGAAGGTGTATAAGAGTAATGCTCACGTGGGTGTTTTAATCGCCCACTGGGAGATTCGTAGAGAGTGCGTGAGGAAAACTATTACTCTGAATGAGTGGCTTCCATGAAGGTTCCTGGAATGTACATATGTACAGACCATTTTTGATTATAAATACAAGACTTAAGTATATCAACTTTATTGCAGGACACAGTACCTCAACAATATGTTTTCCGATGTCAGAACTTGTTCAGTGAAAATGGAGCTAGTGAGTTTTAAATGCTGCAGTGTTGTGGAACTCGTTAACATGCCAGCTGAAACAAGTTGGTGCTAGTCACAAAGTGGATATGTGTGCCTTTAACTTGACTAGGCTCCACAGCAGAGAGCTTTCTTTGATAGAGGCGTTGTATTGGTACAGTTCACTTAACTGATAGGGACTGTTGCTTAATCAGAAGATAGGTGAATAGTTTAGAAAGAGGTGCATCAGATGGGAAATGCGATGAATGCTGCTATAGAAATCACCAAAATAGTTTTGAAAGTATTCTCTATGTTTTGCTGGTGCAAAACTCAGGATATCTTTCTCTCGCATGAGATCCTGCAAACCATGGATCAAGGGTAACAGGCGGACTCGATATTTTTAGATTTCCATAAAGTGTTTGACACGGTGACACAATGCTGATTGTTAAAAAGGTACAAGCATACGGAATAGGTTCCCAAGTATGTGAGTGGCTCCAAGGCTTCTTAAGTAACAGAACCCAGTATGTTATCATCGACAGCGAATGTTCATCAGAGACACGGGTATCGTCAGCAGTCTGCTGATATTTGCTGATGATGCTGTGACGTGTGGGAAGTCGTTGAGTGATTGTAGAAAGATATAAAATGAGTTAGATAAGATTTCTAGCACTAGCTCTAGCTGTAGAAAAGTGTAAGTTAATGCAGGTGAGTAGCAAAAACTATGTTTGAGTCCAGTATTACACTACTGGCCATTAAAATTGCTACACCAGGAAGAAATGCAGATGATAAACAGGTAATCTTTGGACAAATATATTATACTAGAACTAACATGTGATTGCATTTTCACGCAATTTGGGTGCATAGATCCTGAGAAATCAGTACCCAGAACAACCACCTCTGGCCGTAATAACGGCCTTCATACGCCTGGGCATTGAGTCAAACAGAGCTTGGATGGCGTGTACAGGTACAGCTGCCCATGCAGCTTCAACACGATACCACAGTTCATCAAGAGCAGTGACTGGCGTATTGTGACGAGCCAGTTGCTCGGCCACCATTGACCAGACGTTTTCAATTGGTGAGAGATCTGGAGAATGTGGTGGCCAGGGCAGCAGTTGAACATTTTCTGTATCCAGAAAGCCCCGTCCACGACCTGCAACATGCGGTCGTGAATTATCCTGCTCAAATGTAGGGTTTCGCAGGGATCGAATGAAGGGTAGAGCCACGGGTCGTAACACATCTGAAATGTAACGTCCACTGTTCAAAGTGCCGTCAATGCGAACAAGAGGTGAAGGAGACGTGTAACCAATGGTACCCCATACCATCACGCCAGGTGATAAGCCAGTATGTCGATGACGAATACTCGCTTCCAATGTGCGTTCACCACAATGTCGCCAAACACGGATGCGACCATGATGATGCTGTAAACAGAACTTGTATTCATCCGAAAAAATGACGTTTTGCCATTCGTGCACCCAGGTTCGTCGTTGAGTACACCATCGCAGGCGCTCCTGTCTGTGATGCAGGGTCAAGGGTAACCGCAGCCATGGTCTCCGAGCTGATAGTCCGTGCTGCTCTAAACGTCGTCGAAATGTTCGTGCAGATGGTTGTTGCCTTGCAAACGTCTCCATCTGTCGACTCAGAGATCGAGACGTGGCTGCACAATCCGTTACAGCCAAGCGGATAATATGCCTGTCATCTCGACTGCTAGCGATACGAGGTCGTTGGGATCCAGCACGGCGTTCGTATTACCCTTCTGAATCCACAGATTCCATATTCTGCTAACAGTCATGTGATCTCGACCAACGAGAGCAGCAATGTCTCGATACGACAAACCGCAATCGCGATAGGCTACATTCCGACCTTTATAAAAGTCGGAAACGTGATGGTACGCATTTCTTCTCCTCTCACGAGGCATCACAACAACGTTTCACCAGGCAACGCCGGTCAACTGCTGTTTGTGTGTGAGAAATCGGTTGTAAACTTTCCTCATGTCAGTACGTTGTAGGTGTCGTCACCGGCGCCAACCTTGTGGGAATGCTCTGAAAAGCTAATCAATTGCATAAAACAGCATCTTATTCCTGTCGGTCAAATTTCGCGTCTGTAGCATGTCATCTTCGTTGTGTAGAAATTTTAATGGCCAGTAGTGTAGCTTCTACGTTGCCTGGTGATGCTGAAAATAATATTCTTTTTTAAATGATAACAGTCGACTTCAGCAGCACTAAATTTTTCAATCCTGATACGTAGCCCACTCATATTAAGATAGTTAAAAAAAGTACTGAACAATTGCCTAGTCTGTGATGACAGTTCAAGTGAAACAGTATCAGTTCCACTCAAGTGAGCAATTCAGTATCTGGTGGTACTGATGACACTTACATAATGACAATCTATAGAGGATAAACTGTCTCCAGATGTCTATATTAGTGGAAAATAATTCGGTATTGTCTTTAACAGATGTGCTGAATAGTTTCAGATTAGAATATAAAATTATAGTGCAAACCCAAATACTGAAATTGATACTTTATCAACTGAAATCATTAACTTAAAACTGGAAGTGAAACAGGTCACTCAAAAATAGTTTGCCATCTACAGAGGACGAATGACTGGAAATACACTCCTGGAAATTGAAATAAGAACACCGTGAATTCATTGTCCCAGGAAGGGGAAACTTTATTGACACATTCCTGGGGTCAGATACATCACATGATCACACTGACAGAACCACAGCCACATAGACACAGGCAACAGAGCATGCACAATGTCGGCACTAGTACAGTGTATATCCACCTTTCGCAGCAATGCAGGCTGCTATTCTCCCATGGAGACGATCGTAGAGATGCTGGATGTAGTCCTGTGGAACGGCTTGCCATGCCATTTCCACCTGGCGCCTCAGTTGGACCAGCGTTCGTGCTGGACGTGCAGACCGCGTGAGACGACGCTTCATCCAGTCCCAAACATGCTCAATGGGGGACAGATCCGGAGATCTTGCTGGCCAGGGTAGTTGACTTACACCTTCTAGAGCACGTTGGGTGGCACCGGATACATGCGGACGTGCATTGTCTTGTTGGAACAGCAAGTTCCCTTGCCGGTCTAGGAATGGTAGAACGATGGGTTCGATGACGGTTTGGATGTACCGTGCACTATTCAGTGTCCCCTCGACGATCACCAGTGGTGTACGGCCAGTGTAGGAGATCGCTCCCCACACCATGATGCCGGGTGTTGGCCCTGTGTGCCTCGGTCGTATGCAGTCCTGATTGTGGCGCTCACCTGCACGGCGCCAAACACGCATACGACCATCATTGGCACCAAGGCAGAAGCGACTCTCATCGCTGAAGACGACACGTCTCCATTCGTCCCTCCATTCACGCCTGTCGCGACACCACTGGAGGCGGGCTGCACGATGTTGGGGCGTGAGCGGAAGACGGCCTAACGGTGTGCGGGACCGTAGCCCAGCTTCATGGAGACGGTTGCGAATGGTCCTCGCCGATACCCCAGGAGCAACAGTGTCCCTAATTTGCTGGGAAGTGGCGGTGCGGTCCCCTACGGCACTGCGTAGGATCCTACGGTCATGGCGTGCATCCGTGCGTCGCTGCCGTCCGGTCCCAGGTCGACGGGCACGTGCACCTTCCGCCGACCACTGGCGACAACATCGTTGTACTGTGGAGACCTCACGTCCCACGTGTTGAGCAATTCGGCGGTACGTCCACCCGGCCTCCCGCATGCCCACTATACGCCCTCGCTCAAAGTCCGTCAACTGCACATACGGTTCACGTCCACGCTGTCGCGGCATGCTACCAGTGTTAAAGACTGCGATGGAGCTCCGTATGCCACGGCAAACTGGCTGACACTGGCGGCGGCGGTGCACAAATGCTGCGCAGCTAGCGCCATTCGACGGCCAACACCGCGGTTCCTGGTGTGTCCGCTGTGCCGTGCGTGTGATCATTGCTTGTACAGCCCTCTCGCAGTGTCCGGAGCAAGTATGGTGGGTCTGACACACCGGTGTCAATGTGCTCTTTTTTCCATTTCCAGGAGTGTATAATCCAAATTTAAAGTTATTACTTTTACGTTCAACTCTGAGCTCAGTCAGTGGGCAAACGTTGTGAATTCTGCAGACAAGAATTCGAGCTAAACACCAAGAAAAAGTTGGATATGAATGCAAATACTTATCACACGCTCACTTAACATCAAAAGGGAAGGCAAGCAAGACACGAGGAAGCCATACACAATAATTATCTAGTGCAAAAGCTAATATTATGCAACAGCAGGAAGCTAGTTTTAATAATCTTTCAGTGGAGACGATCTGTAGGTTTATGTTGAGCAGAAAGTGCACGAGTCATTTCAGAGTGAACAGCTGGCGCGTAATACAGTTGTAGATGAGAAATTGTTTAAAACTGGCGAAGAAATTCAACAGTTGACCAAAGAATTCAAGGGACAGTGCATTCAAAAGTGTTTACACAACAGTTTATCAGTGTGTTACTGTTCTACTATTATTGGACATTGGAAAGAACATACAATTCGGTGGGATAACGAAATTTTGCATGTCTGCACTGATCTTAAACATTTTGTAACAGATTATACTAACTAACCACTAACACAACAAAATAACTTTAAATTTTTCTTCTGTATTTTTATATGTATTTTTACTTACAATTATTTCATGTAAATTCAAGTTGTGTGCGACTGCCTATTATTGTAACTGTAACAACCGAAATTCTATACCGATAAGTCTAAGAAAATAATAATGCAAATTTGATATATTATCCCATCCCCAATATTGTCGATAAGTATATATCTCTGATGTGGGAGGTACTGATGATGTGGAGGGCACGAAAAATTAGCGCATGTGCACAGAGAAGAAACGACACAGTCGGAATTAGGCTGACAGTGGAGTAAGATGTAGTAACCACAGTGGTTCTGTTGAGTCAGAACTTTAAGTAATTAATTGTTCACCACGGAAAAGTTAATATGAAATGTGTTGTAATAAATCAGTAAAAGACTGGGTAGTGCTCTGTCAAATTTATTTCGTATAAAGAGTCAACTGCTATTAACTCCTTTCACTATAGTGATTAGAAGTATTGCGGCACATAATTTTGTAAAAGTGTGGCTAATCCATAACTTGAGGTAAGAAGAACATTGTAGTGGATGTGTTGTGGAGACTTTTTGCTTTGAACAGCAATTATCAGCCTCCAAAAAATTGCCTCTATCACATTCAGCGAAATTAGTATAATTCCATATAAATGTGCTTCAAGAGGCTAATTTGTATACAAGTACTTGGTATTTATCTGGAGCCATGTCTAAGAGCAACCACAAATTGACCACAGAACATTTCGACCGTGACTACCAAAATCCGAGATCTAATTTTTGTATGTGTAATATTGCAACAGGTAATCTGATAATTTGAACAATATGAAGTATAAAGCTTTTTAGTGTTGGTTACTGAATGAAAATTAAGCAATCGTTTCATTCTTATGTAACCTTGTGTGTGATTAGAAAGCATTTTATTTGTTTGAGTAATGAAGTGAATATAAATACTCCTTCATAGTAATTGAAAGTATGTGCATTTTCATAGTAATTATCTTTTTTAGCTAGATCGCAGTCTAGGCACACTGTAGTTATTTCGGTACCATAGTTTCTAGTTTATTACTGTGTACCAGAAGTAGCTCTCCAGTATTTGATTCTTTTCATGTTCTGAAGTAGTTAATTCGATTTCTTTTCTTTTAATAAACATTGTGGTTTCTTCAAAAATACTTTGTAAAGGCGACCATTTATTTAAATTAATGAGAGTGTTTAGTTAATTTAGTCAAGTGAAACCATTTAACAGAGATTTACGGAAAATTAAATGTAGTTTCAAAGTGAATAGTAAGAAGCGAACACTGGGTTTGAGACTCGGGTTTTCGGTGCCAGAGTTTACTATCATTAACGCAAATCTCGTTAGATTTGTCACCATGTTTATTAACAGAAATAATTCTGTAGCTTGGATGGCTGATTTTTTAAGAATAGGGAAGAACGGTAGGGCCATTACAATTCTTGTGACGAATAACTGTGGCGCAGTGTGTGACTGTTGGTGGATACGACTTAAATAAACTGATGTGGGCATTAACACCGAGGTGTTTGCTACCATTGTCGCGAGACATTTGTTTGTAGTCATTTGCGAATTCTGTTTTGAACAGCAAACTACTGCCTTTGTAAGAAACACCCAATGATGCTCATGACGAGGGCAATAACTGCAGTTGCTGTCCAGCATACGAAGTTTGTGAAAACTCCGTGTTGCACAGATTGGTTGTTATAATTACAATGAGGTGTAAGAATGCAGACATAAGAAACTGGCTGGACTGGTGAGTAGCCACAGTGCCCATCCAGTCAGGCTGGGCAAGCACAAGAGACAGGCTGCCACTGTCGGGCCAAGTCAACTCGCCATGTGTGGGCTGGACCATATCTGTTGGCTGCACTCTGATCGAGGCAGGGTAGATCATGACCTGTGGCTGGCCTGTATCTGCAAGTTGCACTTAGCTCTAGGTGAGTAAGCCTGTGGTCTGTAGAGGCCAGGCTGAGAGATGTAGGCTGGACAAGCTAAAACCAGCACTGTGCATGGCCATAGTCCCAAATCATCAGTGAGAATGAATTTAAAGACATTGTGAATGCATTGCATTAAAATTCGGCACTGTAACATAAATTACAAAATTTCTTATATTCTTTGCAATAGGGATAAGTGTTTTTTAATGTTTGTAATGAATTTTCGTTTAAACAATTTCTGGTAGACAAAACAATGTGTGGAATATTGTTGGTTTAAATAATTTATAGGATGCAAGGCAGTATAGTTTCAATACAACGAAATACCAGTCCAAATTGTAAATGTTTTATTTTTCATTCAGTGACTGAGTCCCATTTTCAAATCAACATAACAAAGGCAGAAATGGCATTTCCAGAGATGTCAAAAATGTGTTATGTACATTTACAGTGCATACATAGTTCATTTGAAAATGGATCTCTGCCCAAATCTAGTCATCGAATGAAAAATAAAATATTTGCAACTTGTATTGGTTTTTTGTTCTAGTGATTAACAGGAGTTGCTGACCTAAGCTACTCCAGCATGCTGGAAGTTCGGGAATACAATTTGTTTATATATTTATTTAAGGAATTTGGCAGGAAGTCGATTACAGTGTATAGAATATTGTTAAAACAATTTCCAGTAGACAGGCCAATATGTGGAATATCGTTTATTTAAACAATTTATGGGATACAAGGCAGTGGTTGTAATATAGTTTATTTATTTATTTAAAGAGTATGTTGGGAAATCGAATGCATAGTATGGAATACTGATTATTTAAACATTTTGAGGACGACAAGACAGAATGGAATATTTAAACAGTTGTGGCACTTTTTTTTATTCCAATCATGCAAGGAATGCCGTCACGAACACTTATCACATGCAATTAGATTATTAAACATCTTTCAATCACGAAGCACACTCAGGGCGCTTGAGGTCCCAGAAAGTGACGCATACCGTCAGCTGCCGCACCATGCGCCTGTAGAGATAATATGAAAAATGACATAAACTCTGAAAAAAATCGAGTGAAACCCGTTATAATCACGAAAAATTGAGGTGAAATACTTAAAAATTGAGGGAAATACCGTGAAATACGTAAAATCGCGAAAACAATGTAAAATTATGCAAACTGAACTGAGAATACATGAAATTAGAGAAAAATACCACGAAATCAGAACTGGGCAAAAACAATAAAATTCCGTGTTCTGGAATAGGAGAGTAGACTGATGCTACATACACAATCCTTAATAGTGGAAAAAGGAGGCATCCTAGAGATGTGGTGTCAAGGCTAACATTGGATAATGACTACCGTGTGCAAGAAGAACGTTACCAGGGATGGTGGAAAACAGCAATAAGATTGTTTCATCTCCTCTGGCTACTGATTGTGATGTTTATTTCCGTGCAAGACGTCACTGTTTCTTTGTATGCATTTTCGTCAGCTGACGATCATTTTATAGGACTGTTCTGAGCATATCACAATTTCCGAACTGTAATCAGGCTTGAATTTCGTAAAGAACGGGCACCATACACAATTTGAATCCTATGTAGTGTTCCTGTTGCAAAGAATCGATGCCTTCTTTGGTGTTCAAAGTAGTAGTTTTATCATTCAGTTTGCCACCATAGTTTGTCGTAGAGAAACTTGCAGGAGAATGTATGTCGTGTGCTGAAACTATATTTCTTACATTGGAATAATGATGGCATCGCATTCCACACAACTAACAGATCAGAAGCCGCACCGCACAAGCATTATAGCGTGTTTAAGTGCAGAACCATTTAGTCTTTGAAATGTGTTTATGTTCCACAATAATTTCTCGCTTTCTCATATATTCTTGGTACAGACACCAAACATCGGAACAATCCTTAGAATTGATAGCGCAGTTGATTTACGTAAGATGTTACAAACTCCATGTGTCTAGAGCTCCATCATACTAAAACCACATGTTTCTTCTTAATCGTCTGGTATATTATCACAACAATCTCATATACAGGGCGTAAATTTTAAGTTGACAAACTAGAATAACTCGAAAAACAAGCTTCACACGAAAAAATGTGTAGAATGCAAAGTTGACTATTTTCGAGGTAGGCATCTGCTGGTGCTAAAATTAGCCCGCTACCCCAGCCCGCTGGGGGTGGGGCGGGAGGCAACGTTAAAATTTCAAATGGGAACCCCCATTTTTTATTACAGAATCAGATTCTACATAAAAAAAACTACGTACATTTTGTCTTAAACATTTGTTTTGATTCTTTGTATTTGGCGCTGTAATTCAAGAAAATCCATGTTTCATATATATATTTGGGTCAACATTTGTAAATCTCTAATTCCTCTCTCTCAAACCTCACCCTATTGGGAGGGAGGGATAGTTTTAGTTTTAGCGAATCAAAATTTACGAAATAGATCTTTTTATTTATAAGCATTTTCCACACAAAAATGAGAACTTGGATTCTACACATTTTTTCGTGTGAAGCTTATTTTTGGAGTTATTCTGGTTTGTTAACTTATGATTTACGCCCTGTATATTGTACACTGATAAGGTGTGCTAACAGCCTCGACATGCGCGCATCTGAAGAGATGCTCTGCACTTGGATGGACGCCATTAGTAAGACTGGTGCTGAACAGTCTTTGCTGAACAGCAACTATGGACTTGGCTTGCTCTGTTCCTTAATGAATCATGGAATATAGTACATATATTACCCTCCTACTTCTGATCAGCTGCAAATTAAATCAGTGGCAGTGTTGCAGGCAGGGTTGGTCAAAGACAGTGTAGGGAGATCTTTCAATCTCCAGCTTTATCCTAAAAATATGGGAATGCTCTATGACTCCCATTCACATAGGGAAAGACTGGCAATTGTAATTGTAAATTATGCACTGTGATCGAAGTCCTGTATGGATGTACTGCACAGTCATCTACCTACATACGCAAATCTAGAATATGGTACTCGCAAAGTAGTGGAGGGGAGATTTAGCAGTGATATAGAAACTGGGAAGCACACTGCCGTGTCACTGGTCGGTGTTGAAACTACGGAAATAAACTGGTAAAATTGCTAAAATTGATCACACTATCAACTGTGTTGTTTATTGCAGTACATCAACGGTGTCTTTTCCCATCCCATCCTTCCACTGGGACGGTGTTGATTACAACAAAATGATCGACTGATATGACTTGTTGGAGGTGGAAAAAGGGTCTTGGTGGGAGCAACAGCTTCTGTGGATGGCCAGCACTGAAAAAGTGATCACATGTGTGACTGCAACATGAGGAATCAATAGGAACAGAACACTGAGACATATGCTACCACATTGCTGCGAAACATGAGATTAAATGTAGGGGTCATCAGTCACCTTCTGGCATCTGTTTGTAAACACTCCACAATTCCGTAAAACTCTTCCAGGTTCCATATGCAGCAATGTCTCTCACATTGCATGTCGATGAGAAACACAGCCTCAGTCGTTTATTTCAGTCATCCTGTGTGCTGTAGGAGGAGCAGCATAGTTTGCAGTGTCCAGCTTTCTGTGATAGCCAGTGGCTCGAGACATGTTAATGTTGGTGTAGCACCTGACACAGACCTTGTAGTCGTGGTGGAAAAATCAAGTGTATGGGAGTGTAGCTGTAGTCACACACTGCTTGGATGTGTTACAGCACAATGTATCAAACAACAACACAGGGAGCCTCTCTTGTAACATAGTCTGTGGGATATGGTCCTCCTACAGTATGAATGATGAAACTTTACATAGGGCTGTGGAAGCAACTTTAATCACTGGCCGCCTGCTCCAGTGGACCAGTACATGTTTATTTAATGGAATCTATGTATGGTCAAAGCCAGGATGCAGACAGTATTTGTTTCCTGATATAGCAGAAGACAGAGGCAGCAATATCTTATCAAGTTCTCTACCAGGTGATGTTAGTGGAGCTTTTATAGTTTGTAGTTTTTCTCTGTTGGATGGTACAAAGTAGCAGTGATAAAGATAATGTTTGGGTGACAGACATGAATGAACCCCAAAAGATGAAGATCTTCTGAGACTGCAGTACCTGTATGTAATTTGGAGATGCACTGCAATGCAGTAGCAAAATCCTTGTCCTTCTTCTATTTCCTGTTTGATATGGAGTCTTCTTAATTTTTCCGATAAGAAATACGGCAGTAACAGCATGTACTGACTTTTCTACTACCTCATGTGGCAGGAGAAACCTGCATTTGGCACTGGCCTTAAGCACTGCACACAGTTGGTGGAGCTACAACATGTTCTCATTTCTACTGAGTGATCAGAAAATACTGTCCTGTCACATTAACTCAGCACACCCTGTTTCTCCACAAGTTGCAGTAGAATCCTGTGATCAGCTTCAACTGTCGTTCTTAATAGTGTTCCTCGAAAATAACATCATCTTGCCCCCAGGGATGCCCATTTGAGCTAGTATAATCCGATGGCTGAAAGAAAAAAGTTTTACTCGCTATGCATTGTGACTCTCATGATCAATTTAAGCAATTAGCTTATCAATTAGATATCAGCGATAGCTAGGGTACCACAGATATAATTCTTGAGCTGGAGCTGTATCCAGGCGTTTTTTTCGTTGTGGCGATATTTTTAACGAAATTTCAATCTCCCATCTACACAGGGAGAGACGACCATCGTAATAAAACCAGATGTATTACCGAATTTATAAAGTGGTACATAGCAAAAAACCTGATATTTGCAACTTCTCTGTGCTGTTACCTTAAAGAGCCTTCGTATGTGGCGAGACATTTGGTTTCTTTAAGGAACTTTGAAAGTGAAGAGACATCCTGTGACAGAGGCAGACATTAGCACTCCATCACGACCGAAAATATGTTTAATGTGATGCATGTCTTAACAGATATGAAGCTGATTAGAACAGATTTTTTTCTACCTGTTGATAAAAATTTAGAGGAAATGTAGTCTACACCATATTGTTACAGGATTTTCACAAAAAGTAACTATACATTAGCGATGTGAAAAAGCGTGTATCCCCTGCTTTCATCTGTCTTCGAAAATAACTTGTATCAAAGAGAGAAATCTACATTTCACATGAGAAATTCGAAGTACCGTATATGGTCAACAACATCGCTGTCTCGGATTTTTAAGCTGAGGAGGTCTATGTCACTGGTATGGCAAAGCGGGAATCATACCACTTTGCATTGTTGCCAAATCTATTCAAGATGGCAGATCCATGATGATGGCCATAGATGCGGCAACATTGCACTGACGTCATGGCGGGAAGTTCAAATTTTGGCGCGAAAATATGTCAATTGGGCTACGTCCACTAACCTAACTCCACCCCCACTCTCCTCCCCTAACACTTCCCCCCCCCCCCTTCCTCTACCATGACCTCCTCTCCCTCATCTAGAAATTGGTGGGAAAAGGACTCAGTCCGTGCCGGATAGGATGGACATATATGTTTATTATTTATGCAATGTGGTATATTGTTTATTTAAACAATTTGAGTTGTCATTGATGGAGCACTTGACAGTAGCTTCTTAACCCTGACCCCCTTTCACTCCTGTGACATAATACACTACTGGCCATTAAAATTGCTACACCAAGAAGAAATGAAGATGATAAATGGGTATTCATTGGACAAATTTATTATACTAGAACTGACATGTGATTGCATTTTCACGCAGTTTGGGTACATAGATCCCGAGAAATCAGTACCCAGAGCAACCACCTCTGGCCATAATAATGGCCTTGATACGCCTGGGCATTCAGTCAAACAGAGCTTGGATGGCGTGTACAGGTACAGCTGCCCATGCAATTTCAACACGATACCACAGTTCACCAAGAGTAGTGACTGGCGTATTGTGACGAGCCAGTTGCTCGGCCACCATTGACCAGACGTTTTCAATTGGTGAAAGATCTGGAGAATGTGCTGGCCAGGGCAGCAGTCGAACATTTTCTGTATCCAGAAAGGCCCGTACAGGACCTGCAACATGCGGTCGTGCATTATCCTGCTGAAAAGTAGGGTTTCGCAGAGATTGAATGAAGGGTAGAGCCACGGTTCGTACACATCTGAAATGTAACGTCCACTGTTCAAAGTGCCGTCAATGCGAACGAGAGGTGACCGAGACGTGTAACAAATCGCACCCCGTACCATCACGCCTGGTGATATGCCAGTATGGCGCTGACGAATACACGCTTCCAATGTGCGTTCACCGCGATGTCGCCAAACACGGATGCGACCATCATGATGCTGTTAACAGAACCTGGATTCATCCGAAAAAATGACGTTTTGCCATTCGTGCACCCAGGTTCGTCGTCGAGTACAACATCGCAGGCACTTCTGTCTGTGATGCATCGTCAAGGGTAACCGCAGCCATGGGCTCCGAGCTGATAGTCCATGCTGCTGCAAACGTCGTCGAACTGTTCGTGCACATGGTTGTTGTCTTGCAGACGTCCCCATCTGTTGACTCAGGGATCGAGACGTGGCTGCACGATCCCTTACAGCCATGCGGATAAGATGCCTGTCATCTCGACTGCTAGTGATACGAGGCCGTTGGGATCCAGCACGGCGTTCCATATTACCCTCCTGAACCCACCTATTCCATATTCTGCTAACAGTCATTGGATCTCGACCAACGCGAACAGCAATATCGCGATACGATAAACCGCAATCGCGATAGGCTACAATCCGACCTTTATCAAAGTCGGAAACGTGATGGTACGCATTCCTCCTCCTTACACGAGGCATCTCAACAACGTTTCACCAGGCAACGTCGGTCAACTGCTGTTTGTGTATGAGAAATCAGTTGTAAACTTTCCTCATGTCAGCACGTTGTAGGTGTCGCCACCAGCGCCAACCTTGTGTGAATGCTCTGAAATGCTAATCATTTGCATATCACAGCATCTTCTTCCTGTCGGTTACATTTCGCGTCTGTAGCACGTCATCTTCGTGGTGTAGCAATTTTAATGGCCAGTAGTGTACAAGATGCCGGCCTGAGAAAAAACGGCGGTAAATTCGCTCAATCTGTGTCTAGCTGCTAACTGAGAGGACCTCACAGTGGTAGGTTAACATAGCATACACCTCGAAATTAACGCTGGTGTTTTTAAATACATTCGAAGATGTTAAACAATTGCAGTACTTTTTTTCCAACAGCAGAAGCAACCACGCAATTACACTGGCCCAGGTCACATAAAACATATCTGAAAAACTTTCTCGTGCATGCTCCGTTCGCTGAGCCTCTCCTTACGGACGACTGGCAGTCACAGGGCGGCCGCGCTAATCACATCCTGTCGTGCTGGAAGCACCCACAACCTTCCACCTCATCCCTGGCACTCGGATATCGCTTGTCGTTGAACACGAACTGCCTCCAAAACTGCATCTAGTGTTTTCAGTAATGTGCGGAATATTGTTGTATACATATCTTGAAGATGTCGCAGGAACTAAATGTACCACTGCACAAAGAGAAAGAAAGAGAGAGAGCTTTGAAGATGTAATTATACATTTTCTTCCATGGAATACCGCCACAATTGAACACTAATTCTAAAAAGATCGCGTCACACTTGTGAAAACCTCCCAATCTTTATCTAGACTTCTTCCGTGGAACACTTGGCGTGCTTTTGTTGGAAACTGATCCCAGAACCGATATCAGCTGCAATATCCGTTTCTACACACCAAAACGATCTAAGGACGTACGGGAAAATTAGAACAATTACATATCTGAAAGTTCATCTCATATGTTGAATCCCACAACACATCGTGAAAAAAAAAGACAAGTAGAATTTTAAGCACTGCCCTATAGGCGAGAGAAGTGGGTGGAATATTCGGTGAATTTTCGATGTCCTACGACTGCTGGTGTGGAGATGCTCTTGTAGTATCCGCCACTATTTAATCTCCGTGCCGAACAACGGCACGCTCCATTATGCTCGGTTTACTCTAGCAAGTTATTGCAGCAATTTACTTGCGCGGAGGAACTTGCCGCGCGAGTTGTGAGTGTAAACATATCGCCAAGTCGACTTGCGACCGTAGCAATTTATTGCGGAAGTGACTTGCTGCACGTTTTCCGCTTCCAGTGTGAACACCACGCAAGGAGTATCTGTAAGCAACTTGTAGCTTTTAGGATTTATTTCTATTTCCTGCAAGTAGGAAGCGCAAGTTATCGTACGTCGTCTGCATAAAACTCATATTTAACATTTTACTTAATGTGGTGACTTAATTTTATGCAACCATCTTACGTATTATATGCAAACAAATTTCAGAAATGGAGGAGAAACGGGAATAGATGAAGCAGGATACAGAACATTTTATTGAAGCCGTGGAGAGCTATCCTGAAATATGGAACGTGCATGACCGGAACTTCAAGGATAGAGTGAAGAAGATGAGCGCATTATAAGAAATCTCGTCGATATTCGACACATCATTGAAAGAAGTACAGAGAAAGTAGCATAACTTGAAGACACAACCCCTTTGCCACATGCATCCACTAGCTTGTTGATTTAGTAGACTAGAAAAAGACTATGTGTAATTATTACATGTTTTATTTAATTAGCTTGTCACTTTCCATTTTATAAGCATTAGAAAAAATAACATTTTTATAAGCATATCATTCTGTAAAATGCAGTTTATTTCAATAAAAATTTGATTTCATTGTTGTGTTTTCACATACCTTCAAATAATTTTCCCTTATCAAGATGTCAAAAATGGCTCTACATACATCGGGTACGGTCAGAGAAATCGTGCTGACGGGAATATGAAACAAGTACATTAGGGAACAAGTACATTAAAGACTTGTATGAGTCTCCTACAAAGAAAAGATTTCAAAATCTAAACTTTTTTGGTTGTATGTTTCACATAAATAAATGAAAAGGCCTATTTTATTCGTAGCTCACCTGTAGCTATAAATCGTAGAGTGACTAGCAAACGTCCCTTTGCTGAAATAGCAGTACGGAAGTTTGTGTCTCGTTTTGATATGACGGGCGCTATTAACGTCAACAAACACTCCAAATCATTTGAGGACATTCTGCAAAAGTTTTCAAAAGTATCCATGCTCTCGATACTGAGTTCTTGCAAAAGTTTATTATAGGCATCATTTTGCGATCTTCTCATTATCCACTCTCTAACCCAAATACTTCTCTTTTTCTTTTTCACGTTTTTCATTACAATTACAAGAGCTACAGCGTATCTCACTCGCCTACTTGCCATTTTATACTTCAGCTGACAGTCGTAATGATACTGAAAGCATATGTAAACAGTTTCAGCAAGTTTGTCACGCAAGTTTCTTGCCAAAGAACTTGCGGAAAAATCTTGCTTGGTTCTTGCGCTGCTGTGTAAACACAGCTGCAAGCGGCTCGCAGTAACTTGCAGCAATAACTTCTGCAAGCGACTTGCTAGTGTAAAGCCAGCTTTACGCAAGGCCGAGAAATGCATCGTTGGCCGCACTTCTCCATGCGCAGACCGCTGTTAACATCGCAGGCCACCTTCGCGTGCACGCGCGCGCACATCAAAACACAGCAGCTGGCCACCCACAACACTCAGCAATTGGCCGCCCAGACTATACAGTGACCCGAGCCGCCAGCTCTATTAACTGTTGAGCGTTGTTTAACGCCGCTCGATGTTGATTCTGCTTCGCTCTGGACTTATAATCCGAATGCTAAACTGGAACTTGAACTCCAACGTTCAATAGGCTTTGTATGTCAACGGACTTGTGATTACCTCCGGAATTCTGCATTTCACTTGCGCATCCTGAACATTGGTACAGCCACCATCACTTTTCCGTAAAGTGTTCATCTACAACTTGACACTTGGTAACAGATTTATTTGTATCAGTGTTATGTCAATAAACAGTAGAACAGTGATATATTTATTGCGTTATTCCTTGTTACAACACAATGAAAATGACGATGGGCCAGCCAGCATATTCGTTGGAAGCTCTACTCAGGCAACTTATTCACCAGAAGGACGAGAACCAGAAGCTGCTACTGAACACCCTACAACCACTTCTTCAAACCTTACTGCAGACGCAAGCAACACAGCAAGTGCTGGCTTTCCTTTCTTTTAACGAGGCCTTAGGGGATTGCCAAGCCTAAAAATCAGGATTAGTGGAACATTTCCACGCATTCAAGGTAACTGACACCAGCCTCATGAAATCTTCGTATTTGACAAGGCCAAGACCTGAGATTTACCAGCTACTGTGCAAATTGGCCCCCTTACCTAAGCCTTCATAGTTCACCTTTTCAAATATTGTTCGTTGATGACTAAATATTGCCAGTGGCATACCCATGTTATTTCCTCCCAGGCAGCATTTTACCAATACAAGAAGTAGCCAAACCAAACTAACAGAGAATGGGCCACAGAGTTGCAAGGTCTAGCGCGAAAATGTCATTCTCTATCCCCTAAACGTAAGAAACGTAGAATAAATGATCAAGGACGTGATCAGGGACATGCAGGGATTTCCAGCACTTGGCAATTCAGCTCGAAGAACCGTCATTAGATATAGTTTCGGACTTAGTACAAAGCTTCAAAGTAACTCAAGCAGCAGGCAAGAAACTAGAGTCTTGGGCTGATATAGCAGCCGTTAATGTAAACACATCCGAGCCAGCAGCCAATGACCACTCTAGTGGCAATTTGGACATAGCAACTGTACAGGTGTGATGCTGTACCATTAACCAACAATTTCCTCCACCACGCCCGAGCCGATCAAACCAGTCTTGGGTACCGAAACGATTGCTGTCGTGTCTGGATTATTTTAAAAAACGTCAATGGGAAGACTGCCCTGGCAGGCGAGTGTATTCCCAGAACTAGTCTTCCAACAGCCATTTAGTTTCCGTACATCGTAAGTTCCGCCAGGCAAGACAGTCTCCTGCCCAACAGATGGACCATCAAGAGACCCCCAATAAGCTTTTCGTGGAAGTGCAAATTGCAGAGAAACCAGTTCAATTACAAAATCAAATAGTTCCGGGCACTATGGGACTTAACATCTGAGGTCATCAGTCCCCTAGAACTTAGAACTACTTAAACCTAACTAACCTAAGGACATCACACACATCCATGGCCGAGGCAGGATTCGAATCTGCGACCGTAGCGGTTCCAGACTGAAGCGCCTAGAACCGCTCGGCCGCAACGGCCTGCAGTTCAACATTCTGAATTACGGTACCTATCTGAAACTTGGAGCTCCCTCCTTGCAAGAAGCAAGTGTCTAATGGTATTTAATAAACATACCATCCCCATCCATGGTCAAGTCCAACTTCCATCGACATATGATAATATCACCCACCACATTACATACCTAGTCGTTAACAGTGATTCCGCTGAGAACTTGTTTGGACTTGATTCTTTTCAGAAATTTGGTTTTTCAATAGGCGAGTCTACGCATTTAGTATCCGAAGATGTTCCGTAGTCGGACCTAGAGACACTTTGCCAGGATTATGAGGACCTGATCACCCCAGAACTGGGCAGCGCAAAAGATTCTGAGTCGCACGTCACACTGAAATGCAATGCACGGCCTCAATACTTTCAGCCCGCGCCATTCTGTCAGCTCTCAGAAACCAAGTAAAGCAAGAATTTGATCGCCTAACTGCAACTGAGGTTCTAGAACCTATTCCTTCTCGTCAATGGGCTACCCCATTAGTCATGGTGAGAAAACCATTGGGGAAGATCCGCCTGTGCGGCGACTTCAAAGTAATTGTCAATGCCCAATCAGAGACTGAGACATATCCTATTCTGGAACCAGAAGAATTACGGCCAAAATTAAAAGATGGAAATTTCTTCTTTAAAACAGACCTAGCGGATGCAACTTCCCCTTAATGCAGAATATCAACAGTTTGTTCCACTTAACACACCACACAGGCATTATCGTTTGAAACGCCTAATGTTTGGTATAGCAAGTGCCCCCGCGCCATTTTTCAACGGTTTTTGGAACTGTTAGTACGCAAAGTGGATGCCTGCATTAACTATTTAGACGACATCATTGTAAGAGAGAGTACAATGGAGGAACAAATCCGCAATCTGAAATCTTTATTCAGTGCCTTAAGGGAGGCTGGCATAAAATGCAGAAAAAAAATGTTGTTTTTTCCAGCCCGAGTTTGAGTACCTCAACCATATCATTTCCAGCTCAGGCATTCGTCCTATGGATAAATATGTCGAAGCCGTAATCAGATTTCCCAAACCAACAACGCTTGAGCAACTTTGTTCCTTTCTGGGAAGATACAGTACTATGGAAAGTTCTTACCTGCAGCAGCAACAGAAATCACCCCCCTGTCCCACTTAACCAAAAAATGGGTGTCTGTCCAGTGGACGCCAGCTTGCGAGCGCGCCTTCCACAGGTTGGAATCCCAATTCTTGACAGCCCTATGCCACGCACATTTTGATCCAACAAAGCAGATAGTTATTGAAACGGACGCATCTGGTACATGCAATGGAGCAGTCCTGGCAAATGTGAAGGTGGATGGCACTGAGCCCCCTGTGGCCTATGCCTCGAAAACATTGACTGACACCCAACGCAGGTATTCCCAAATAGAAAAAGAAGCGTTGGCTATCATCTTCCCATTAAAGAAGTGCCATGTTTATGACACGACCATAAACTGCTGATCTCCTTATTCGATCCAGTAGCGAAAATTCTAGACAGAACTGTTCATTGCCCTCAGCGCTGAGCTTTATTTTTGGCGCTCTACCGGTATGAGATTCACTTCAGCAAGACGACTGAGAATGCCAACGCTGATGCCCTCTCCCACCTTCCATGGGGACCCGATCCAGAGTTCAACAAAGAAGAAATTCTGTGGGTTCACATTGATGAAGAAGCAGAAGCCGCTGTAGATTTTTTCCCATTACCAACTCCTGGATCACAGCCACACCCAGTAGCGACATGGTACTCCAACAAGTGTGAAGTCACAGACTTCATAGTTGGCCCGAATGACAATCCTCCAAGGCTTTCGTGGCATTCTATCAGTTATTTAATACCCATCGTCCATCTCATGTTGATCGCTGGAGTAATTCTACTCGTTTCCAACGAGGGACAACCACGAGTAGTCATTCCTTATTCAATACATTGGCGCATCCTGCGACTATTGCACAGAGGTCATAGAGGCGGGGGCAGAGGATATCCCGAACTAAACTCCTGGCTTGCAGGTTCACTTACTGGCTGGGAATGAACCAGGAGATTTTAACAACTCGCCCAAATATGTCTATCCTGCCAAAGCCAGCAGGCAGCTTCATAACATTCACTTCCTTCTCGGCCATCATGTGCTCACCCTTGGGAGTGGGTACACATTCATTTTGCCGAGACACTGTTTAACGCCATGTCCTTGATAATGCACGAAACTTACTCCCAATTTCTGTACATGTTCCGATGCAATTCCATGTCAGCCACCAAAATCATCACAGCCTTAAAAAAATTTTACAATTGAAGGTCTGCCAGAAGTCCTCATAACTGATAACAGTCCACAATTCTGTAGTGAGGAGTTTTGTGATTTCTGTGCCCAGCGAAGCATTTGTCACATTCCTATGCCTCCTTCCATCCACAATCGAATGGACAAGCTGAGAGGATGGTCTGCACTTTCAAAACTCAGATGAAGGGATATCTCCAGGATCACTCAACTGATGCATCACAACATTTTTTTGAGCAGTTACAGGTCCACACCCATTGTAGGCAAAAGTCCTGCAGAACTCCTCCACAGACAGAAGACCTGCACCGAGTCTGATCAGGCTGACACCACAGCCAGCACCACCACTGCCTGTTTACAAGTTCTGCCTTGGGACCATAGTGTGGATGAAAGGATTTGGGCCGGCCAGTGTGGCCGAGCGGTTCTAGGCACTTCAGTCCGGAACCGCTCGACCGCTATGGTCGCAGGTCCGAATCCTGCCTCGGGCATGGATGTGTGTGATGTTCTTAGGTTAGTTAGGTTTAAGTAGTTCTAAGTTCTAGGGGACTGATGACCTCGTTGAGTCCCATAGTGCTCAGAGTCAAAGGATTTGGCCGAAAACCAGCCTGGATTCCAGGAACAATCGTCCAGTGCCAGGGCCGGAAGGTCTTCAGGATGCAGTTTCTGGACTGGGAGGTTCTGCAACATGCCAATCAACTTCATCCTCGACTAGTTTCCCAACAATTTTTTTCACCATTACCAGTCACCAAGTTCCCATCGTACCCCAAGCCACCCAGCAGAGTAATATCAGACTTCTACACGTCTTTTTGCCTACCACCAGCTTACGAACACCACACCCCAACCAGGGCGACTTACCCCAGACTTTGCCCAGCCCCAGAGGCTACCCTTCCTGGACTATTAAGATGTCGCCCAGTCACCAACCACAAGTAATTCCGAATGAAGATGAAGACATGGCGCTGACTCCTCGTGCTTCACCGAATCCATTGCTGAGGCAACACCATACAAACTTCGCCCCTGGCCAGGGCGTTTTCGTTCATATGCTCCTGTGCCTCAAGTCACCAACGCTGTTGAGGATTCGGAGGAGGACTTCATAGATACTTCCCCGCTTCCCCAATGGGGAATCGCTGTACCAAGCAGCGGCGCACTCCACTACCCGCGCCCGAGGAATGCGTCGTTGGCCACGTTTCTCCGCGCGCGACCCGCTGTTAACATCGCAGGTCGCCTTAGCGCGCATCCGCTTCAAAACACAGCGATTGACCACCAATAACACTAAGCGATTGGCCGCCCAGAATATAAGGCGACCCTAGCCGCCGGCTCTATTAACTATGGAGCCTTATTTAACGCCGCTACTGGCGTCTACAAGTCAGTTCCTATCGTGCTATGTTCTCTTCCACAACTCTGAAGTAGAACGCTGTGGTGGACCTGCTATTTGGTGTTGATTTCGCTGCATTCTGGACTTATAATCCGAATGCTAAACTGGAACTTGGACTTCAACGTTCACTAGACTTAGTTCGTCAACTGACTTGTGATTTCCGCCGGAATTCAGCACTTCACTTGCACTTCCTGCAAATTGGTATAACCACCGTCAATTTGTATAATTTTCCATAAAAAGTTAATCTATAACTTGGCGCTTGGTAACAGAATTATTTGTATCAGTGTTGTGTCAACAAACTGTAGAACGGTGATATATTTATTGTGTTATTCTTAGTTATAACATCTTTAAAGTAACAATGGTGGGTGGGGGACAACACCCCGCCAGTCTTAACCTGAGGAGGCTGGTATGCATGAAATTGTCTCCGAGCACTCGTACAAAGAAAACATCACGTGACTCTCAGACGACACGGAACTTTCCGTAGATACCTGGCGCACATGTTGTTCATATCCGCACAGAGCATGTGTTGTGACTCTCTGACGTCATGCGACTTCCTGTGAATAGAGCATTGTGATTGCTTCTCATTGAATTTACCGCCAAACTGCTGTTGCTGGCGTGGGAGCACTGTCCGCCACTTTCTGCAGATGGACAAATTACTACAATTTCAGTGGCAAACAATTTTGTACATATCGAAAAACATACGGAAGTCATATGGCACTGACAGCTAAATCCTGCAAAAGTGGTCTACAGATCATGAAATGCGGAAACTTTCGCCAAAGACGCTTCCCCAATTACGCTGCTCTACTACCGTCGATGGAAGCTTGACTTTTTCGAACTGGTGTACGAAGGCTAGGCTGGTCTTCCCCCTGGCCCCCTCCCCCCCCCCCCCCCCCATCACCCAACCCGACCTCCATGTGTCCGCTTATGGTACTGTTTCCAATCTCGTCAACTTGCTGCTATGGTTTCTGCAACAAGTTGCGTTCATCTGCAGACTTGGGATTAGAAGAACATTTATATTTTCCCATTGTTTGGCAGAATATCGTGCGATTTACGCGATAGTTCTCGATATCGAGCATATAGCAGTGTGATACCGATCGCTTGCAAAGCACAATTCCGAAGACAGAATGGAAATTAATTTCTAGAAACCCGAAACTTTAGAGAGCTGCAGAGAGGTAGGACGTGCTGCAAACCACTGAGTAACTAGAAACTTATCTCATCCGCGAAGATATTTCAATGAAAGATCGAAAACGGAGGAAACTGGTAGTTCCACTCTCATTTTTTAACCAATACAGATGTGAATGATATAACAGATTCCAAATCATCCTTCTACTTTAAATAATCAACTAAGGTTTTAATACCTAAAATTGTATGTGTTTCTCGTATTCAGAGAACCGGCAAATATCTCTTCCACCTGTTTTTCACCATCTAGATGCACACAACACACATCAAAGTCGATGTTCTCTAAATGAAAAAAAGGTGAGGAGTGTGCACAATTGCAGTACAAACAGTCAGCCGGTCAATTTGCATGGGAAGGAACAACTGTCTAGCAGAAAAACACGCGCGTATTGAATCTTCTCAAATTTCCATGGGGAATACTCACACCACACACGCTAGTGAAGACCGCCCAACACACACCGAGTATTACTTTGCTATTCACCCACCTACAGGGCGACATGGCTAGGCCAGGTGCATTCTTGTACCCCAACTTGTCAGTTCAGGCCTCTCGATATCTTAAGCCAGAAACGTCAATTCCTTCCGGCCGCCAGCTACCTCTACCATGCATTCCCACACGCCAGGCAGAATCGTCCTAGGAAACCAGCTACATATTTATCACTGTAATTATAATTAAATATTACCATCGTAGCACCAATATGGTGACGTTCGTAATGAGCAATGTATCGAAAGTACCCCCTCCTGATGGCTGTAGCTCTGGAAATATAAAAATTTGTACCATTCTTATGACTGGACATAATTGTCCACGTAAATTCTTTCATCCCCCTTACGGCTATCGCAATTTTCCACATCAGATCCATACCTCCCATTACAACAGGACATAGTCATTTTCTTTGCACTTGTCGGTCACTGACCACGTAGCTTTACAGCCCCAACACATACTTTATAAGCCTGCTAATGACAGCGAATCTACCACACATCCCCTGCTGTACAATACTTCGCAAATAACTGAATGCTGGTGACACCAAACAATACTGTGCGAAAATCAGCGATGGATGGCCATGTCTCATTTGTTTTTTTCTTGCGGGTGATATCAGTGTGCCTTAGGAAGATAGACGTAATAGTCTTATAAGCGACCAGAGATTAAAAATACGATCGCGACGACTATGTTACTGTCACCCTGCATAAAAAGCGGTCTTGAATCAACAGGCGCACACAAGTATCGCTAACGTTATCTACGTTAAAAACTATAAAAGCTTTATAAATCATGGTATGGTATTACTTCCCAATGAAATGGTCATCTACACAAATGTCACGACATTGAATATCTGCGGTGATCGCTAGGGAGTGTAGTAAGAGGCAGATAGCGAGAGAGCACGTCTCCGGAGGTGCAAGCTCGTAATAAATTTATCATTCTTACCGAATTTAGAAAATGATTCGTCTAAGGAACGTGCTATGAAGCAACTCCCTCATGCTGAAGCTAGATGTTTCTCACACTAACAAATAGTATTTGTAACGCATTCTATCTCGTTGCCATGTCAGACCTTATGTGATATATCCGCTCGGTTATAGGCAAGGGAGGAACATGGTTGACTGAGAACGATCACATACAGAAAATGGTGTGCTACGTGAGGAATCACTTAAAAAATGCAACGCTAGATTGATGTCATAAGAAACGCACAAAATCCTATGACCAATAGCCTGGCTTCTCATATTCACATTTCTGGTAGAAATACTGTCGGTGATTTGGAATAGAGTCCCTCCAGTCAACCACATACTTGCATTTGATCCTATGGAGAAGTCATTTCATGATTTCAGCCACTGGTGAACCATATTCGTGGCATCTCATATCTCGAAACAAGTGACCTTTTTGAATCAACCATGTACAGGGTGTAAGGCCAGCACGAAGCAAAGTTTTTCCACCTGCAACATGAAGTAGTAGAAACGACAGTACAAGAAGTTACGGCGGTATTTCTTATCGGGAAAATTAGGAAGACTCCACATCATACGGAAACTGAGAGAAGGACGAGGATTTTGCTACTGTAGTGTGATGATGATGATGTTTGGTTTGTGGGCGCTCAACTGCACAGTCATCATCGCCTGTAAAAAGTCCAGATTTTTAACAGTCCAATGTTTAACTCAATCCAATCTAACAACTGTCACTAATGTTGATGATGATGACGACGATGATGATGAAATGATGATGACAACACAAATCATCCAATCCCCAGGCAAAGAAAATCCCCAACCTGGCCCAGAAACGAAACTGGAGCCCCGTGACCCAGAGGCCTGTAGTGCGTTGCGTTTTCAAACTACATACAGGTACTGCATGCATCACTCAGGATGAATTCATGTCTGTGACCCAAACATTCCCTCTATCCTCCTTTTTTTCTACCATCAAACAGAGAAAAACTACGAACTATAAAAACTTCGCTAATATCATCCAGTACAGAACTCGATAAGATATTACTGCAGGTCTCTCTTCAGATATATTGGAAACAAATATCGTCTGTATGTTGACATTGGCCTTATGTAGTGATCCCATTAAATAAACACGTACTGGTCAGACCAGTGTAAAGCTTCGTCGCCTGTACTGTGGGAGAACCACATCCCACAGACTATCAGTCAATAAAGAATGTTCCCGTGTCATTGTTTGATGCATTTGCTGTTTGCTGTAACATACTGAAGTAGTATGTGACTACAGCTGTGTAGACGGCTACACATTTGTTTTTTTCCACCACGACTTCGAGGTCTGTTTCAGGTACTAAACTGACATTAACACGTTTCGATACAGCGTCTCTGACTTGAAAGTTGGACATCGAATGGTGTATATTACGTTGCTGCTGCTCTCACAAGACACAGGATGATTGAAGTGAACGACAGAGGTTGCGTTTCTAATCGACAAACAATGGGGAAGATATCGCAATGTATGGAAACTGAAAGCGTTTAGCGACATTGTGTAGCTCATCCAAACAGCTTCCCAGAGGTGATTGATGACCTCTACATCTAATCTCATCTTCCACAACACCAGATGTCTCGCTGATCTGTTTCTATTGATTCCTCATGTTGCATTCATGCACACGATCACTGTTTCTGTGCTAGCCATCCCCAGAAACTATTGTTCCCACCAAGGCTCTCTTTCCATCTCAAACAAGTGATATCACTCAATCACTATGTGGTGATCAGCACTATACCAGTGGACAGATGGGATGGAGAAAGACACCATTGATGTTCTGTAAACAACACCACACTTGATAGTGCGATCAATTTTAGTAATTTTAGCAGTTTATTTCCGTTGTTTCGACGCCGACCAATAACACAGCAGCATGCGTCCCAATTTCTGTAAGTATATCAGACAGCATCCTATACCGATCTATGTATTTATAGCAGTTCAATCATAGTGCGTAATTTACTATACGATTGCCCACCTTTCCCTGTGCAGACTGGAGTCACAGACGATTCTCACATTAATAGGATAAAATTAGAGATTGAAAGATCTTCCCGCACTCTCTTTGACCAACCCTCCCTGAACACTGTCACCAACCTAATTTGCAGCCAACTAGAAGTAGGAGGCTACTATACGCACTACATCCCACGTCTCGTGAAGGAATCAGAGCAAGCTGAGTCTGTAACTGCTGTCCAGTGAAGACCATTCCACACCAATCCTACTCACGGCAACCACCCAAACTCACAATATCTCTTCAGATGCGCGCATATCGAAGAGGTTAACACTCCTTATTGGTGTATAGTAGATATGAGATTATTGTTATGATATAATAGACCATTAAGAAGAAAACGTGTGGTTTTATGCATGATGGATCTTCAGACAGACTGAGTTTGAAGCAGTTTACGTAAATCAACTGTGCTATCAATTCTAAAGTATGTTCTAGTGTCTGAGGTCAGTACCAAGAACGTATTGATAATAGAGAAATGATCATAGAACATAAACAAATGCACTCTAATGCAGGAAATAAATGTCCAACATCTGACATACATCCACCCTGCAAGTTTCCTTTCCCATTCACGACGATGACAAATTTTAAGAAGATAACACCACCACCTTCTATACCAAAGAGAAAAACATACAGTTTTTGTGATACAAGCACAATATAGCGCGTCATAGGTGTATGGCACCCACTGTTCACATGCGATCAAAGTTCAGGAATTATATTATGCTGGCTTCAGTCCTATAAAATGATCGCCAGCAATGGAGAATAGTTAATAGTTAGTTACATGTTTCATTGATCGATCTCTTGGTAACCATTATGGTGTGGAATATGTCAAGTGCATAAGAAATGCACACACTAATCAAGGTTTATTTTAAGCTTAAAATTTTTATCACCTTCCTCATTCCCTTAAACGGCACAAAATGCATAAATTACACATATGGATTTATTTATTCCTATTCAAGAATTCATCTATGGAGTTGTCAAGAAGATATGATTTCAGCTCATTTTTGAAACTATTACTGCTGTCTGTCAGACATTTTACTTCAGCTGGTAATTTATCGAAAAGTTCTACAGCAGCATGTTCTTTCCCTTTCTGAGCCAAAGATAGGTTAAGTAGAGGACAGTGTAAGTCTTTCTTTCTTCATGTATTATAATCATTAATGTCACTGTTGTTTTTAAACTGACCCATGCTGTTGCGAACAAATTTCATTACTGAGTAAATGTACTGTGAGGCTGTTGTAAGAATGCCTAACCTTTTAAACAGATGCCTACAAGATGTGTGACTATGAGCCCCACGTATTATTCTACCCACTTTCTTGTGAGCAGTGAATACTTTTTGCCTAAGTGTTGAGTTACGCCAAAATATTATTCCATATGACATCGGAGAGTGAAAGTATGCAAAATATGTTAGCTTTTTAATTTCTATATCCTCAAAATTAGCAATTTTTCTGATTCCAAAAGTTGCTGAACCTAGTCGCTTTAAGAGACCCAAAATAAGAATTTTACAGTTAAGATTCTCATCTATATGTACACCCAAAAACACAATATGCTCTACCCTAGCTACTGACTTCTGTTGGTGTGCTATATTTATTGAAGAAACTGTACACCTTGCAGTAGAAAATTGTATGTACTGTGTTTTTTCAATATTCAGTGCATGACCAATCGCAGAAAACCAATCAATAACTTTTCCAAACACATTATTTGTATCGTTTTCTATTGGAGTTTCTTTTACTGCATTAATAATGATACTTGAATTATCAGCATACAGTGTCAGCTCAGCTTCTTGTTTCAGATAAAAATGGAGGTTATTCACATATATTAAACACAGAAGGGGACCCGTGATCGAACCCCTGTGGAACACCAAATGTAATTTCATCCCAGTTAGATGAAGTGGGAAACGTCCTTAAATCACTTAACCATGTAAAGAAACTTTTTGCTTCTTGTTCTGCAGATATGAATTAAATCACTCATATGCTGTTCCATTTATACCATAGAATTGTAATTTCTGTAGCATAATGTTATGGTTCAGACAATCAAATGCTTTGGATAAGGCACATAAAATTTCTATTCATGATATTTTACTATTTAAACACTCTATTATGTGGGCATTAAAACTGCATATTGCTACTTCAGTAGAACAGCATTTTTGAAATCCATACTGTGATTTACTAAGTATTCCATTACTGTTGAGATGGCTAACCACTCTTGAGTACATTACTTTCTCAATGATTTTTGAAAATGCTGTAAGCAAGGATACTGCCCAGTAATTACTGATATCTGTGGTGTCCCCTTTGTTGTAGCGAGGCTTGACAATGGTGGATTTTAATCCATGCATTACAGATGTGACTCAGAACATCGGCTGTAACTACTCCACATTGTTTTAATATCTTCTTAAAAATGTCATCTGCTCCAACAGAACATTTATTTTTCAAAGATTTAATGATTTTCCTTATTTCACAAGAGGCTGTTAGATGAAAATTAACCTGACAAGGATTTCTCAAAACTGACTCTTTGATTGCTTGGCTTTTCCTTTTTAACTATTCTCACCAATTTTTTCGCTTACACTTAAGAAATGGTTGATAAATACGTTAGCTACTTGCGTACTGTTGGTTAAGATGGTCTTATTCTCGTTAATAGTAATACTACCTACCCCAGTGGTTACTTTTCCTGTCTCTCTTCTAACAACTTTCCATTTTGGTTTGATTTTATTCCCTTAGTTGCTAATTTCATCACTAATACACATATTTTTTTATTTTCTGATAACTTTTCTCAGTATGTTACAATAATTTTTATAGGGTAAAACTTCTTCTGGTTCTTTACTAATTCTTGCTGTCTTATACAATTTTCTTTTTCTTTCTAAAAGCACTTTAACACCTGTAGTAATCGAAGGTTTCTTTGAAAACTGCTTTGAGTTATATTTAGTAATTTTTTGGGGCAACAATGTTCAAAAAGGGATATAAATTTATCAAGGAATATGGTGCATTTATCATTAGCATTTGGCTCACTATATACATCTCCCCAATTAACATTTATTAAACTTTCCTTGAATTGCTCTATAGATACTGGGTTGACCAGCCTTACACTTTTACTTAATGGTTTCTGAACTGTACACCCTGCTAGGTTTTGTAAGTTAATAAATTACTCGTCATGGTCTCATAATCCGTTTATCACAGGGAAAGCATGTGTTAGTTTCACATCCTCTTGCTGTACAAATACATTATCTATTGGAGTGCTACTGTCTTGAGCCTTCTGTGTAGGGAAGTTGATCACTGATTCGAAGTTATATGTCATTAATAACACTTATAGTACACTTTTCCTGTCAGAGTTGCTTAGAAAGTTTACACTGCAATCCTGACAGATTTTCAAGTTCTTCTTTTTGTCTGACAGACAGTATAATAGGGAGTCAAACTTATTCATGATTAGCTCCCAATCTTGTACTTATACCCGTGTTTTGCATAAATAGCAACTCCTCCTTTATCCATGCTAGATCTGCAAGTGTAAGATGCTAAATTATACCCATTTATATTGCCACATTGCATCTCCACAGTTACATGATGTTCAGACAGACAAAGTACATCAATCTCATTCTTGTTTTTGAGATCATCTAAACACACTAACAGCTTATATACTTTATTTTTTATTCCCCTGATATTTTGTTGAATTGATACTACACTTAGCTCTATTCTCTTTTTCTTGAATTTTGTCTGTCTGGACTTTGGCTTAAATCTAAAAAACCTATCTGCCTGGTCCCATTAACCACAGGGATCATCCCTTGTGCGACTGTGGCCCCCATTACAGTATCTATAGTAGAGAAGCTAACTTATCTTTCCCCTTCCTTTTTAGGTGCAGGCCATGTGTAGTGTATCCCCACCTACCAATAGCATCAACTGGAATAACACTTATGTGAGATTTTGCTGGTGTCTGGAGCATCCTGTTCAGCTCCTGCCTTACAGCAGTGTTTACCCATGGCCGATCATGGCGCTGAAATATCTCCACAAACCTCACATTTGTGTGCCCAGTTTCTGCTCCTATTTTGTCCAAGTCACTCCAAATACTATATCTTGGATTCATAGTCAGGCTGTTTCCTGTTCCCCCATCTATAATTACCTGATCTTCCTTCACAGAGTCCTTGCATAGCTGACCTAAGTTTTCTGTCACCTGTCTAAGGCTAGCACTTGGTTTCACAAGACTTGTGGCCTGGTAACCTGCAACTAATTTCTCCTGAAGCTGCTGGTCTACACCCGTTTCACGACTGCTACCTAGAAGTAGAATTCTTCTTTCCCTGTTCTGATTTGATCCCAACCTGTCTTTTTTTCTTTAAGGTAATATTCTGCTTCAACCTATATTCAGGTACATCTGGATGAAGCTCTTCCTCCACTACTTCTAATAGTAAGCCAAACTTATTTACTAACTGAATTCCTAAAGTTTTTTCAACAGTTTCCCTTTTCGCCCTTTGCTTGCTAACTTTTCCCAGCACCTCCTCTCTCTTTCCGGTCGTAGCCTACATAAATCCAAATCCGTGTTTTCTAATTCAGCCTCAAGGGCACAAATTTTTGCCTCCTGCTCAGCGATTTTTCTGTCCTTTCTACATAATCTACATTTCCATGGAAGAGCCTCATTATCTACCCCCGTTTCCTCGCCGCTACATTCGCCCCAATGAAACCACAACCTACAGTCTTCACAGAACACCCCCTTCATATTTCTACGGCAACCACCACGCTTGTCACACGTGGCATGATTGAAAAATTTATGCAAAAATTTACACAAAAGCAGAGAATAACTTGGCACAAGAGCACTGTAGTTTCGTAGCCTATACTAATACGTAACTAAACGCTAAGGTAAACAAATTTTTAAACTTACTTTCGAAAGCTTTAATTAATTACATAAACTCTGTATGACAGACACTGATTAATTTAACTTTGAACAGCTAAGATTAAATGAAAAAAATAAAGATCTACATTCACAATATGCTAATATAGTCTGTACTGATAAAGCACTAGGAATGTCTCTTACAAGTGTACATGGGCAGGGAAGGGGGAAAACGGTTGTTGGCTTGCGACGATAATGTACAGGAGGTCGAGTGGTCAGGACTCGTAAGTGGGCATCCAGAGCTGGCTTAAATGACAGAACAAAAAATTAGGTAAAACAAAGAGAGTATGTTTTAGTGTATGGTATACAAGAGGCGCGCCTAGGAAGGAAGTTACCAAGTTTAGGCCAGTCTAGGAGGTCGAACAGCTAATTAAAGTGGGCAACGGCAGGGGGAGCGGTTCATGTTAATTGATGTCGGTGGCCGGTCGTGAAATATCTGCCGCCCACGAAAGACGTCTGATCTACTCGAGGTCTGGATCACGAGAGAGCGAGGCAACTGGGTTCTGCACTGTGGAATCTTCCAGGGTCCAAACGCTCGCTATTGGATAAAACCGATGGCAGTTCCAGCAGAGGGCTCAATGCGTCTTTTGTCAGCAGCTTTAACTGGACAGCACTGCCTCAGTTCTGGAAGGCAGGCAATTTGTGTCACGTAGGCACAGCCGAAATTTCTCTGGGAGGAAACTTGTACAGATCTGACTGGAGCCTTTGAGATAAAATGTTTTAAACCAATTCCCTAAAATATTCCTTGACTGGCTGCCACACTGTACACAAGCAACCAGTCAAACGTATAGCAGCGGTATTTGGAACACGAAATTACACGCCTTGCTTCCACTGATTCTGTCGAGCAGATGTATACACAAACTTAGAATCGTTGTAGTTATGAAACTGAAAACTCGATTTTATGCCCCAAAATGCGGCAGAGAATGGAGTACGTCGCATAAATCTTCGTTCGTCTAGAGGAGGGTGCCGAATTTTAGAATATGTGGCGAGAAGTCATGATCGCATGGACAAGTGTTCCTAAATTTTTTGCGAAGAACCTAACGGTGTTCCGAAAACATAGACTAAACACAGTTGGCGGTGGCTTGTTTGTTGTTGTTGGAAGTAGTTTATCTTGTAGCGAAATTGAAGCAGATAGTCCCTGTGAGTTAGTATGGGCAGAGGTCAGTGTTGGCAACCGGAATAAAATAATAGTTGGATTTTTTTACTGACCTCTCAAATTAGATTATACAGTTGCTGAAATGTTCAAAGAAAACTTGAGTAGAATTTCAAAGACGTACCCGACTCATTAAGTTATAGTTGCCGGTGACTGTAATTTATAATCGACAAATCGACAAAAATACTTGTTTAAACCGGAGGTACATCATCCAAAATTGTGCTAAACGCGTTCTCTGACAATTATTTCGAACAGTTAGTTCATGTGCCCACGCGAATAGTAAACTGTTGTGAAAGCACACTTGACCTCTTGGCAACAAATCACGGGCATCAAAACGGATACAGGATTTAGCGAACACGGCGCTGTCGTAGCGAGATTGAATATTGTAACCCCAAAATCCTCCAAGAATAACGAAAACTATACCTACTCTAAAAAGCAGATAAAATTCACTTGTCTCCTTCCTGAGAGACATCTCCTTCTTCTAAATTAACAGTGTTTAAGTGTAGACCAAATGTGGCTTGAATTCAAAGAAACAGTATCGACAACAATTGAGAGATTTATACCAAATAAATTAACAAACGACGAAGCTAATCCCCCTTGGTACACAAAACGACTCAGAACTCTGTTGCAGAAGCAACGAAAAAAAGACATTTGAAAGTCAAACGAACGCAAAATCTCCAAGATTGGAGATCTTTTACAGAAGCTCGAAGTTTAGCGCGGAATCAAAGCGAGATGTTTACACCAGTTTCCACAACGAGTCTTTATCTCGAAACCTGACAAAAAATCTAGAGAGATTCTGGTCGTATGCAAAGTATGTTAGCGGCAAGACACAGTCCATGTCTTCTCTGCGCGATAGCAATGGAAATACTATCAACGACAGCGCTACGGAAACAGAGTTACTAATCACAGCCTTTCGAAATACCTTCGCCAAAGTAGACGATGTAAATACGAGGGTAATCCCAAAAGTAAGGTCTCCTATTTTTTATAACTACATAGGCCTGTTTATTTCTATAATGGTTCACATCAGTTTACAGCTTGAACATTTAGCTATTTTTCGACATAATCACCATTTCTGTCGATGCATTTTTGTAGACGCTGTGGCAGTTTTTGTATGCCCATGTCATACCAGCTCGCCGCCAAGCTATTTAGAAAGTTCTCTTTCACCTCATCGTCGGAGCTGTATCGCTTTCCGGCCAAACGTTTTTTTTAACGTAGGGAACAGGTGATAGTCACTGGGCGCCAAGTCAGGACTATAGGGTGGGTGGGTGATTATGTTCCACTGTAACTGTTGCAGGAGAGCAACGCTTTGCCGAGCGATGTGTGGGCGAACGTTGTCACGGAGAATGTGTACGCCCTTGCTCAGCATTTCTCTTCTCCGGTTCTGAATTGCCCGTTTGAGTTTTTTCAGAGTCTCACAGTACTTGTCAGCGTTAATTATGGTCACAGAGATTCAGCTCCGACGACGAGGTGAAAGATGAGGTTCCCAACTTTCTGAACAGCGTGACGGCGAGCTGGTATGACATGGGCAGACAAAAACTGCCACAGCGTCTACAAAAACGCATCGACAGAAATGGTGCTTACGTCGAAAAACAGCTAATTGTTCAAGCTGTAAACTGATTTAAACCATTGCAGAAATAAACATGTCCATGTACTTACAAAAAAATAGGGGACCTTACTTTGGGGATTACCCTCGTATTCCAGAAGTCGAACCAAGAACATTTGTCAACATGAGTAACTTAGAAGTAGATATCCCCTGAATAGTGAAGCAACTTAAATCGCTTAATAAAAGCAAGCCTTCTGGTCCAGACTGTATATCAATTAGGTTCCTCTTACAGTATGCTGACGCAATAGCTCCATACGTAGCAATCATATACAACAACTCGCTCGATACTTTCCAAAGACTGGAAAATCGCACAGGTCACACCAATATTCAAAAAAGGTAGTAGGAGTAATCCACTAAATTACAGGCCTGTACCATTAACGTCGATATGCAGCAGGATTTTGGAACATATATCGTATTCGAACATATGAATTACCTCGAAGAGAACCATCTATTGACACACAGTCAACACGAATTTAGAAAACATTGTTCTTGTGAAACACAACTCGCTTTGTACACACACGAAGTGTTGAGTGCTATTGACAAGGGATTTAAAATTGCTTCCATATTTCTAGATTTCCAGAAGGTTTTTGACACTGTACCACACAAGCAGCTTGTATTGAAATTGCGTTATTATGGAATATCGTCTCAGTTATGTGACTGGATTCGTGATTTCCTTTCAGAGAGCTCACAATTCGTGGTAACTGACGAAAAGTCATCGAGTAAAACAGAAGTGAATTCTGGCGTCCCCCAAGGTAGTGTTATAGGCCCTTTGCTGTTCCTTCTCTATATACAGGATTTACGAGACAATCTGAGCAGCCGTCTTAGGTTGTTTGCTGATGATGCTGTCATTTATCGTCTAGTAAAGTCATCAGAAGACCAAAAAAATTACAAAACGATTTAGAAATACGAATGGTGCGAATATTGGCAATTGTCCCTAAACAATGAAAAGTGTGAGGTCATCCACATGAGTGCTAAAAGGAAACCGTTAAACTTCGGTTACACGATAAAACAGTCTAAAGGTCGTTAATTCCACTAAATACCTAGGAATTGCAATTACGAATAGTTTAAATTTGAGAGAACACACAGAAAATGTTGTGGAGAAGGCAAACCAAAGACTACGTTTTATTGGCAGAACACTTAGAAAATGTAGCAGATCTACTAAACACACTGTGTACACATGTCCATCTTCTTTTGGAATACAGCTCCATGGTCTGGGATCCTGTCCAGATAGGATTAACGGAGTACATCGAGAAAGTTCAAAGAAGTGCAGCACGTTCTGTATTATCGCGAAATTGGGAGAGAGTGTCGCGGACATGATACAGAATTTGGAATGGACACCATTAAAACAAAGGCGTTTTTCGTTGCGTTGGAATCTTCTCACGAAATTTCAATCACTAGCTTTCTCCTGCGAACTCGAAAATACTTTGTTGACGCCGACGTATTCAGGGAGAAACGATCCACACACAATAAAATAAGGGAAATCAGAGCTCGCACAGAAGGAATGTGGAATAATAGAGAATTATTGTGTAGATGGTTCAATGAACCCAATGCCAGGCACTTAAGTGTAATTTGCAGAGCATATAGATGTAGGTATAGAATTTAAAAGTTCAAAGGAAATCTATTGTACAGCTAGACAAAGTTCCTTGTAATTTCATACAGCTTATTGCCATTTATTACCATAGCTACGTCATTCGACAGACATGACTGGATAGACTGTGTCAGTGTTACAAGGTTAAGATTACATAAGAATTATAATACAAAAAAATTAGCAAGCGTATGCATAATAATACAGAACAAATCTCTTGAGAGAGTGAGAAAATTTTAACAAGTGTATTTTCATTTCATACGGCGGCGCATTATTTAGGGAGTCCAGTATTCTCTTTCACTGCCAAAGAACTCATTTAAACTATACAGTGGTTTGGGCGTAGATTTTGCGACATCTTTCTTCGAAATTTCACTAACTCGAAGGACTGCATTTTAGTATTTATATAGTTGAACATTTTAATAGCTACTGTTGGAAAACTGTCCCTTGTCATAGAGGGTCGGCAGCTTGAGATGTCTGTCTCTTCCTTACTGCGAGTGTTATAATTTTGGACGTCACTCCTCAATTCTCCTCCCCCCCCCCCCTCCTCCTACAGTCATCGTCATCATCATCGTTTTCCAATTGCAGTTTTCCGGGAGTGGTGCGCAAGTGCTCACCATCTCCTTCTGTCTTCATACATCATCTATTCCAGGACAACTTCCAATTTGTGTCCTTTCTCCTCCACATCTGATCTTACACTATCTATTCAGCGTTTTTTTTGGTCTTCCCCGTTGTCTTCTTCCTACAAGGTTCAGGTCGAAATACTTGTTGGCAACTCTTCAGGTCAAAATACTTGTTGGCAACTCTTTCGCTGTTCATTCTCATTATGTGTCCCTACCACTGAAACCTGCGTTTCTTTATGAGACAGGTAAAAGGAACATCAATACCAGCTATCTTTCTATTCACCTCATTTCTGCTTTTGTCCTTTCTAGATGTTTGATTCATATTTATAATGAATCTCTTTTCTGTTTCCTGAATTCTGGTGATGTCTTTGTTTAAGAGCGTACACGTCTCTTAACCATATATTAGGCTGGTAGGAAATAAGTGTGGTACACGGTCACTTTTGCTTTTCGTGGCATTTTATCGTCTCAGAGAAGATTTCTGATTTGACTTTAAAATTGGGTACATTCTGGGTCCTGTTGTATAGTTTGTAACAATAATTATAATAATCAGCAGGCCGCTATTGACAATGTTTCTGCAGACTCACCGAATCTGCAAAACAAATTGTGTACTGCAGTTACTTGAAGTTAAACTATAAGATGAGTCAAAGAAAAATGAATTGATGACTAAAAAACTAAAAATGAATTGTACCTATTAGCACAACGGAATGATGTACACGGCCCATTTGGCGCCAGTGAAAAATATAATACTTTCTGTTAAGTAATCTAAAGTTCTTAAGAAAAGCGTTTCAAAACATATCTAATAAATTACCATTTCTGTTATATAATTTATTTTTTGCAAGTATTCCCCGGTACTTGAGGATCAATTGCGACTGCTGCTAAACATAGGAGTTCATTTTCCGTAGCTGAACTTATCGTAATAGTGGCGTTCGTAATACTGGTTGAAATTGCTCGTCAAATCGCACCCATGTAGCGAGGTCAAGTCGAGCGACGGATTGCAGCGATATCGTTGTTCGTTATACATCATCGTAGCTGCGCATGCGCTATAACGCATGTTTTCTTGCGCTCTCTGGCAACTGCTCAAACGAACCTGACGTCACAAACTTCAAGCATTCGTCCGCCATGTTAGTTACCCCAAGACATTAGCTTGTGGTGCTTCGATTGCGTGAAAGACGTGAAAATTATTAGATAAAAATGCCAGCTTGTGCCGTTGTCGGGTGTACTGCTCGTTCTGATCGTAGTCAAAAGTGTTTAGGAATCACATTTCATAAGTAAGTGGACTCGTTCAAGCAAAATTTTCTTTTATATACATGAATTTTGGTTGCGCTGTTTACTTTTACTGTAATGTTTTATTTCTGTTATATGACTTTAGATTTCCTAGCAATGCAACTCGCAAAGACCTCTGGGTGAAAGCTCTGGGAAGGAAAGATTGGGAGCCGTCGAAATATAGCAAAGTATGTTCACAGCACTTTCGGGAACAAGATATAGACCGAACCTCTGTTTCGACAGTTCGTATTCGAGAAAACGCTGTGCCATCCATTTTTCCTGCGTTTCCGGCCCACCGAAAGGTACGTAAAACATAGAAAATTGATTTTGAACTTAACTCTTATTATTTAACGATATAAAAGTTTGGTATCAGAAACCAAGAAGGTTTAAACTGTCATAATTCCAATAGTTAGGCACGTAAATTATGTGTGCAGATTACGATCGAGTTTCAAGGTACATCCACACGATGCCACTTTTCTAATGAGCAATCGGAGATGGATGAGAACAAAAGCGCATGCACAAAAATTAGTGGAATGAATCCACGTACGCATGCATGTTGTTGTATGCAACCTTTGTCGTCAGTATTCAAGCAGACTATTCATTCATGTCTTTTTTTGCTTGGCTCCTGTTTGTGATGAAAGGTTATAGCAAAAGAAACCACTACATCAAGATAAATAAAAGTGAGGGCAACATTTTGTTTGCAATTTTCAGGAGGTTGTCACAATTTTAGATTTCTACTTGGGATGCCACAGCGATAAGGCTTACAACAGCATTTCGTTGGCCGGCAACTGGCGATTTATAGATTCTAGAACCCAATACAAGGGAAGTTGGGTTTTCTAGTTCGGTATTTTTTCCATAATCAATGCAATTAATTTCAATTTCTAGTGGTTTGTTGACGAGTATCACAAGTCACATCTTTTCTTTTGATCAGAAGCCAGGCTCCTCAGTAGTGCTATTAAGTCGCCTTAACTGAAATATTCGTCCACAGTTTTCATAAGCGCTGTTTGTAAATTCGTAGGCCTCTTTTTCTGATCTCCTACTTCCAGACTTATCCTTTGCAGTAACATTGCCAGACACTTTTAATCTGATACTAGACCCTTAGCGCATCACATTTCAAATTTTTGTTGAAATAATCTTTAGAAGCAGTATTCCATATGAGTTCCCTTGCTACATCTATACTCGGCAAACCACTGCGAGGTGCATGGCAGAGCTACGTCCCCGTGTCAATTATTAGGGTCCTTTCTCCATTCCACTCACGTATGGAGAGCGAGAAGAAGAGTTTGTTAAATGCTTCCGCACGTGCTGTATTTAATGTAATCTTGTCCTCACGATCCCTACGGTAGCAATATGTGGCGGCTGTAGTATATTCCTAGTCATCATTTAAATCTGAGTCTTGAAACTTAGTAAATAGGTCTTCTCGAGATTGTTTACGTTTATCTTCAAGTCTGCCAGTTCGGTTTGTTCAAAATCTCTGTGATGCTCTCCCACGGATCTAACAAACCTGAAATGTATCACCAACTACGACAATTATATTTTTTATGGGTCTACTGAACGAATACTGAATCTAGTCTAATCTAATCTGACCATTTGTGCAGCCCTTCTCTGTATATGACCAGTATCCAGCGGTAGCCCTATTTGGTAAGGCTCCCACGCACTTGAGTAACATTGATTGCATGAGTGGTTTGTGAGCAATCTCCATTGTAGACATTTCCTCCATATTTTACCAATAAACTGAAGTCTGCCACCTGCTTTGCCCCATGACTGGGCCTATATGATCATTCCATTTCACCTCTTTGCAAAGTCATGTACCCAGGTATTGGTATGAGTTGACTGATTCAAAGTGGGTGAGTGTAAGCACACCATGACACACATGGTCTCAGATTTTGGTGTAACTTGGCAAATTTGTTACATTTTTGGGTTTTAGTAAGAATCCAAAATATCTTCGCTCTGTCTGAAGTGGTGTGGGTTCCACAGCCAGCTAAAGTTTTAGGGATGTCACAGCTTTGGGTTTTCAAGCAGAGGACATGCAGTGTTTTCAAATATGCAAAATATGATACCCCCTTTACCATCACATTCTGTTTTATCATGACTGGTTTCAAAATATGTCCACTGGGCTTTGAGTTGAAAATCTTTTTTATGCAAACACAGATTAATTAAATTACAATTATTTTTATACTGGCCAGCACAGGCATCACTCAAGTAGTGAATGTTTGTGTGGGTAGTTCGCTTTCAGAAGTATTCTTACTGTTTTTTGGACCTCACATACCATAGACACATCATGGTGAAGGTCATCAGAAAGGAGAAGAGGTAAAACAAGTTTCTCGTTGTTTTCAGCTCTGCTGTGATTCATGACAGGATGAGCAGTGCATGAAACTCAGGCCCAATGATAACCTGGAACCACCTCTTATACACTGGTTCAAAAATTAAAGCAACAAATGGAAATGCATGGTTGCACTTATTTTGTCACAAAACAATATAAACAGGTGATAGTAACATAGAAACAATGTAAAGAATACAGAATGTAAACAACTGTAATATGCATAATGGTAGACCAAAATGTTTTTCATTTTCTCCAACTTAATGGATTTGGACATGCATTCCGATAACTGTTTAATGTGCTCAGTATGGGTTTGATCACCTCTGGCAGCAATACAGGCCTGACACTGACAGAGCATTCCTTGAATGATGCCATCAATCTCTTGTTGAGGCAATAACACCCATTCTTCCGGCAGAGCTGCACACAAGTCTTTGAGAGTGGTTGGTGGATGCTGGCGTGAAGCATCTCATCCCCCTACTGTATCCTGGTCATACTCTACAGGATTCAAATAGGGAGAGCGAGCAGGCCACGCCATGTGTGCATTACCTTCCCTTTCCATGACGATATCGACTACCATCACAGACAATAAGTGACACAAGTTCTTTGTAATTCTCTCCAATACCAGCTGCCTGAACCAATAAAATGACATTTTGATGTAGTATGCATACACACCTTAAGTATGTACCAATGGCAACAGTCAAAACACACCACTTAGGCCTCAGAAAACAAAATTTAAAAAAATCAATTAAGTCAAAATATTCCAACTTAAAAACTGAGTGGCGCTTACGAAGATTAGATAACATCATTACTAGTGATGTAGTGAGTAATTCACTTTCAGTTAAATCAATAAGCTTGTCCATACCTTCATACATTTTCCCCATGCTTATTTCCAGATCATTTCTTCCCTCAAATGGCAGATCAACTGCAAGGAAAGCGTGTATTTTTATTTTACATTGTCAAGCACCCAACCCCCTATGTTCACAAATGGGATGGAGTTTCATAAGGGAACATCCAATTTGACTGAATGAAGCATTTACCAGTGACACTTCTTTCTTGTAATTGGACTACATAATCAAATGATAATCTGACATCATCTACTTCATCTTTTGCATTTAATCTAGCTTCAATGCCACTTACCACTTATTCTATATTACAGTATTTCTACATATACAGTTTTTGTCATGGTTTCACTTTGTAGCCCTTTGATAAAATTGTTCTATCCTGTTCTGCAGTTACAGCTCAAAGTATTATTTTAATTAATGATTTGTATTTCTTGAAAGCGTTACAACAAATCTTTTGTAAAAATTCATAGTTTCTCAGAAACACTCACTGATGATGGAGACAAATAGTTTTTAACTTGACACCTGCTCCAGTCTCAATTGTAAGAGAGTTAAATTAGTTTCAAACATTTCTTCTGCAGAATGTATGGCTCTTTGTTTGAAATAGTTTAGCAAATAACAAGCACCGTCAGTAACTTCCACAATAATGTTAAAAGAAGCACCACAACTGCACACACTTATCACAATAATTATTGTCCACTCTAGTGTTATAGGCTGAGCTCAATTGTCAGGTGGAATGTCATTCACAGCTACTTTCCCACTGTTTTAATACCTAGAAAAGAAACAAAATTTGGTCAACATCTTTTCCATTCTATCTGAAGCTGAAGACTGACTTACTAAAATAGCTGAGCTATACATACCTGTAGACAGTATAAAGGAATGTTATTCAACAATTTGCAGAAATAAGTTAACATTGATGTGATGCCATGCACTTTAAAGCTGCAACACTGTTGATTCCAGAATTTGTGCAGAAATAAGCAATACACAATCAGTTCAAAACTTTGCTTAAATAGATGCTTGCACATTAAGCAAAGTATTTAATCTTGTTTTTATTACACACTACTTTTACTTTTCAAGTTTTCAAAGTAACATGATTGTTATTTAACAAAAGGAAATGTAAAAGTAACACACTGTAAGCAAATGTGTGAATTTTATTAATTATTTTCATTTTATAGACTACATCTTTTAGCACAAGAATAAAACAGTTATTTTATTGTCCTTTTCCCTTTCAATGATTTTGCTCTTAGAGAGGTCTCTGTATTTGGTTTTTAAAAAAAATTGGAAACTGCAGTTAAGATTATTTTCCTGGCTATGTGAAGTTTTGTGATGTTTTAATTCACATTTCTCTAAACTCTTGGCATACTGATTGTGAGAGTCCATACCTGTCAAACTCTTGTAATGTAGTAAAACTTAACGGACTCGTGACAGATTCCCCTTAGTTACACTTTACAGTCATAATTAGTAACTCTGCTGAAGGAGAAACTCAACAACTTGCAGATTGAACATATTTAATCTCTATATATGATGATTCACTCTCATTGTGTCTTACAGACAAGCTCTTAACATGAACACACAAAGATGCCTTAATGCAATTGACATGTATGTCCATTGGACACTCAGGTCTTTGGTATCCCTTGGGCCAGTGTACGGCATAGAAATCTCTTTGCTACACCTGTGTGACATCAATATGTCAGATCAAACATCTTTCAGCTGTCTAATTTACAAATTTATTTTATTGGGCTACCAGTTTGGTGATTTACTACATCATCTTCAGGCCCCTAAGTGACATGTAGAAAGATTACACCTCCGTACCAGTCAAAATAGGGGCCAGCACTCAAATACTGATACCTGTAGATTTCTACTTGCTGTAGCAATCACTTCAACCATCATATGCTGTATCAAATGAAAATAATTAACAAAATTCACATGATTACTTACAGTGTGTTGTTTACATTTGTTTTTGTTTAGCAACAATTATTTTCCTTTAAAAACTTGAAAAGTAAAAGTAACATGTAATAAAAACAAGATTAAATACTTTGCTTAATCTGCAGGCATGAAATCTATATAAGCAAAGCTTTGAACTGATTGTATATTGCTTCTTCGGTAGATGATGGTTGAAGTGATTGCTATAACAAGCAGAAATCTACGGATACCAGTACTTGAATGCTGGTCCCTACTTTGACTGGAACCAAAGTGGAATCTTCCTACAAGTCGGTCTGGGACCTGAAGATGACATAGTAAACCACTGAAACTGGTATCCCAATAAAATAAATTTGTAAATTAGATGGCTAAAAGGTGTTTGATTTGACATCCTGTAGCAAATAGCCGAGTCCCGGAACCATCTCTGAAAAGATTGACATACAGAGACTTGTGTGACATCAGGTGCAGCTCAATCAAATTTGGCACCACACAAAATCCAAAAGGAATACCTTCAACAAACAAATGACGACAACAACAACAAAAATACCTCATCTAAAGAAATTATAATCCCAACTAGGGATAATTTTTAATCCTCAAGCTCCTCTTACTACTAATGAGAAACTTGGCATATTTGTTGATTTTTATGCTACTACAATATGTGATTTTACAACCATCAGAATTATTACTTATAAAAGCATTGAAGATCTCATACCCTCACATGATTTATGCATAAATAAAATTTTATCAATAATCGCCGCTAAATTGTTTTATAAATTTGAACACATTGTATTTCCTTCACCTGGCAACCAAAATCTGTTAAATTCCAAAAACTTTAGCAGGGTGTAAAATTTTAAAAGATTGAGGGAAAGCAGAAATATTTTGGTTCAATAAACAAATATGCCAAGTTACATCAAAATCTGAGACGGTGAATGTCAATTTTCGTTGATTTAACATGGTATGTTTTCACTGTGACTCATTGGTCATAGGATACTATGTTTTTTTCATTTTGTGAAGTGCATAATTTCACATTCTGGACATTGAAAGCAAGTTTCTTTACACCACTTTCAAATTTTATCAAGATCTGACTGAATATTAATGCAGCTTCTCTGAGATAGTAACTGCATCATCTGCAACAAGTCAGAGGACACTATTAACATTGCCTGCAAGGTCATTGATATACAACATGAACAACAAGGGACCCAACATACTTTCCTGGGACACACCTGAAGCTACTTGAGCTACTCGAACTTGCTGCATCCTTCCAACTGAGAAATCCTCGATCCAGTCACAAATTTTGTTTGATATCCCACATGAAAAATCAAGAAAATTTTGAAAATCAAGAAAAACTGCAGCTACCTGACTGTCTTCTTCACAGCCTTGTGTATTTTGTGAGAGAAAAGTATGAGTTGGATATCAACCATGATCGATGTTTTCGAAATCCACACTGGTTGGTGTGGAGGAGATCATTCTGTTCAAAATACATTATGTTTGAGCTCAGAATATATTCTAGGATATTATAATAAATTGATGTCAAGGATATTTGGTAGTGGTCTTGTGGAACACTTCTATCACCCTTCTCGTAAATTGCTGTGACCTGTGCTTTCTTCCAAATCCTGGGTATAGCTTTTTGTTTGAGTAATATGTGGTCGATTAGAGTAGGTAGACAAGAGGGGAAACTCGGTTACAGATGCAGTATGGAATCTGAAAGGGATTCCATTGGGCCTGGAGCTTTGTTCAGTTTTGACAATTTCAGCTGTTTCTCAACCCCACTGACACAAATATCTATTTCACTCTTTTTTTCCAGTGGTACAAGAATTAAAATGGGGGAGTTCTCCTGAGTTTCACTTTGTAAAGGAGCATTAGGCATTTCTGCTTTGCGTTGCTACCATCAGTTTCTGTTCCTGTCTCACCCATGTGTCTGGACACTGGCTTTGGTGCCACTAATAGCCTTTACACATGATGAGAATTTCTTTGGGTTTTGTGAATGATCATTAGACAAAATTCTGCTACGGTAGTTATTGGAGGCTTAATGCATTTCTCTTTTGACAGCCAAATGTGTTTCATTGAGCATCTCTGTATCTATAGCACTATATTATGTTTTGCATCTATTATGCAATTTTGTCTGTTTCTTTAGAACTATGTTCCATTGGAGGGACCCTCCTGTTACAATTACGAACATTTCTATTGGGGACTTATCAATCCAGTGCATGGTCAACTATTATTTTTAACTTGGCTCCTATAGTTGCTCCTTTCCTTTGTTAAAAGTTTCAAGTTTCTCATTAAGATAAGGCACTACTGCTTTTTTTATCAGTTTTACTGAACATATTACCTTTTTCTCTGATTTAGTTGTCCTTTCTGCCTTGATATCACTATTGCCACAACCGTGTCATGGTCACCGACACCAGTTTCGATAGTACTTAGGTCTTTATATTGGCATTAGATCTAAAATATTTCCGTCCAGAGTGGGGTTCTGAATCATATGTTCAAGGTATTTTTCAGAAACGTGTCTATTGATGTTTAACATGATGTCTTTTCATGCCCACCACTAAAAAACACTGTAATTTTCCTGATTGATTGTTCGATGATTAAAGTCTCCACCTAAAATTACAAAATGATTGGGGAATTTACATACAAGCAAACTGAGGTGAGGTTTCCTCTAAAGTTGTCGGTCACATCAGAAGGGGACTCTGGTGGTCAATAGAAGGATCCAGTTATTATTTTATGCCCACCCCAGACACTCTCTTGCATACAGCTTCAATTTCTATCTTGTTGGATTTGAGTGTTTCATCTGCTGCAACAAATACACCACCTCCATTTTCCTTTATCTTTTTCTATTGATATTGTTGTTGTGGTGTTCAGTCCAGAGACTGGTTTGATTCAGCTCTCCACGCTACTCTATCCTATACAAGCTTCTTCATCTCCCAGTACCTACTGCAACCTACATCCTTCTGAATCTGCTTAGTGTATTCATCTCTTGGTCTCCCTCTACGATTTTTACCCTCCATGCTGCCCTCCAATACCAAATTGGTGATCCCTTGATGCCTCAGAATATGCCCTACCAACATACCCCTTCTTCTAGTCAAGTTGTGCCACAAATTTCTCTCCTTTCCAATTCTATTCAATACCTCCTCGTTAGTTGTGTGATCTACCCATCTAATCTCCATCATTCTTCTGTAGCACCCCATTTCAAGAGCTTCTATTCTCTTCTTGTTCAAACTATTTATCGTCCACATTTCACTTCCATACATGGCTACACTCCGTACAAATACTTTCAGAAACGACTTCCTGACACTTGAATCTATACTCGATGTTAACAAATTTCTCTTCTTCAGAAACACTTTCCTTCCCATTGCCAGTCTACATTTTATATCTTCTCTACTTTGACCATCATCAGTTATTTTGCTCCCCAAATAGCAAAACTCGTTTACTACTTTAAGTGTCTCGTTTCCTAATCTAATTCCTGTAGCATCACCCAATTTAATACAACTACATTCCATTATCCTCATTTTGCTTTTGTTGATGTTCATGTTATATCCTCCTATCAAAACACTGTACATTCCGTTCAGCTGCTCTTCCAGGTCCTTTGCTGTCTCTGGCAGAATTAAAATGTCATCGGCGAACTTCAAAGTTTTTATATCTTCTCCATGGATTTTAATTCCTACTCCAAATTTTTCGTTTGTTTCCTTTACTGCTTGCTCAATATACAGATTGAATTACATTGGGGACAGGCTACAACCCTGTCTCACTCCCTTCCCAACCACTGCTTCCCTTTCATGTCCCTCGACTCTTATAACTGCCATCAGGTTTCTGTACAGATTGTAAATAGCCTTTCGCTCCCTGTGTTTTACCCCTGCCACCTTTAAAATTTGAAAGAGAGTGTTCCAGTCAACATTGTCAAAAGCTTTCTCTAAGTCTACAAATGCTAGAAACCTAGGTTTGCCTTTCCTTAATCTGTTTTCTAAGATAAGTCGTCAGGTCAGTATTGCCTCACGTGTTCCAATATTTCTACGGAATCCAAACTGATCTTCCCCGAGGTCAGCTTCTACCAGTTTTTCCATTCATCTGTAAAGAATTTGTGTTAGTATTTTGCAGCTGTGGCTTATTAAACTGATAGTTCGGTAATTTTCACATCTGTCAACTCCTGCTTTCTTTGGGATTGGAATTATTATGTTCTTGAAGTCTGAGGATATTTTGCCTGTCTCATACATCTTGCTCACTAGATGGTAGAGTTTTGTTAGGCCTGGCTCTCCCAAGGCTTTCAGTAGTTGTAATGGAATGTTGTCTACTCCTGGGGCCTTGTTTAGACTCAGGTCTTTCAGTGCTCTGTCAAACTCTTCACACAGTATCATATCTCCTATTTCATCTTCATCTACATTCTCTTCCATTTCCATAATATTGTCCTCAAGAACATCGCCCTTGTATAGACTCTCTATATACTCCTTCCACCTTTCTACTTTCCCTTATTTGCTTTGGTTTCCATCTGAGCTTTTGATATTGATGCAAGTGGTTCTCTTTACTTTTTCTGTACAAAGTTTCTATCTTACCCCTAGTGATATGCACCTCTACATCCTTACATTTGTCCTCTAGCCATCCCTGCTTAGCCATTTTGCAGTTCGTGTCGATATCATTTTTGAGATGTTTGTAGTCCTTTTTGCCTGCTTCATTTACTGCATTTTTATATTTTCTCCTTTCATCAATTAAATTAAATATTTCATCTGTTACCCAAGGGTTTCTACTAGCCCTCATCTTTTTACCTATGTGATCCTCTGCTGCCTTCACTATTTCATCTCTCAAAGCTACCCATTCTTCTTCTACTGTATTTCTTTCCCCCATTCTTGTCAATTGTTCCCTAATGCTCTCCCTGAAACTCTCTACAACCTCTGGTTCTTTCAGTTTGTCCAGGTCCCATCTCCTTAAATTCCCACCTTTTTGCAGTTTCTTCAGTTTTAATCTACAGTTCATAACCAATAGATTGTGGTCAGAGTCCACATCTGCTCCTGGAAATGTCTTACAATTTAAAATCTGGTTCCTGAATCTCTGTTTTCCCATTATATAATCTATCTGAAACCTTCTTTTTCTTTTGATATACACTTAATATTTCCCCAAAAGTCTCACTGCTATCAATATCACATTTTAACCAGCTTCCTGCGCCTAGCATCACATGAGCTTCACTGCTTTTTGGGAGTGCTTCAGCATTTAACTGCTGTGATTTTAATACCCTCAGCTGGGGGACATTCCTTTGTATCTTACACTAATACTACTCAGTCTCCTGCAGCTGTAATTGTGTGGACTAGATGGAGAGTCACCTCTTCTAGGAAAAAAAGAAAAAAAAATGTGTGCTCCCTACACACATTTTCTGATGTGTAGTGCACCTGACCCATTTAGGGGGACGTTACAGCTTTCAAACATATGGTGCAAATCCATGACGCTGAACCCCAGCTTGACACAGAACATTTGAAGTCTGTGTTTCAATCCTTCCATTTGTTTCAGAACCAGGCTGCCAGTATTAGTTCTCAGGCATACTCTTTGTCTGTAATCATCTATAATTTCAGCATTCAAAATATTACAGCACATACATTGCCTTAAAGAATGTTGTTGTTGTTGTTGTTTCAGTCCTGAGACTGGTTTGATGCAGCTCTCCATGCTAATCTATCCTGTGTCAGCTCCTTCATCTCCCAGTACCTACTGCAACCTACATCCTTCTGAATTTGCTTAGTGTATTCATCTTTTGGTCTCCCTCTACAGTTTTTACCCTCCACGCTGCCCTCCAATGCTAAATTTGTGATCCCTTGATGCCTCAGTACATGTCCTACCAACTGATCCCTTCTTCTAGTCAAGTTGTGCCACAAACTTCTCTTCTCCCCAATCCTATTCAATACCTCTTCATTAGTTAACCTCAACAAAATATATGTGGGCCCAAGTTGCAGTTGCCTGTCATCTGTTAAACAGCACATGGTATTCAAACCAAACCGGAGAAGCAATGCACTATAACACACATCTTCTGATTCAAGGAAATTATGCTCACACTGTTGAAAATGTAAGCATCTGTGCACGGATCAACCGAAAGTCAAAATACCATCTGTTGGCTTTGACTTGTGGCATAAATGTGTTGTTGTGTGACATCACAGAGGCACTGCATGTTTGAAATGGATTGTTCTTGAGTGTCCGAGCAAGCTGTGGCACCATGGAGCATGGAGGTAACAATAAAAGGAGATGGGATTACCTATGCTTAGAGCAGGCATGAATGAAGCCAGGGGGAAGGACAGTTTACCATCTTGCTAAGATAAAAACAAGAATTTCTCCCTTAAAACAATGTGTAAAATTTCCTGTATCTACTTAAAGACACTACATTGACAGTTATATTTCAGTGTGTACGAAGATGAGGTAAACTTTCATGGAGGTATATTCATAATCAGACAGTTCAGAACTTAATTTATTGATTCAAATTTCATTAGTTAAGCAGTGACTACATCACAGCAAAACAGCTGATAGTTGTAATTTAAGTTGAACTTTTAGCTGTAATAGTTAACAGTACAATCAGCATAAGATTCTTCCAATCATTTCACTGCCAAAATGTATGATTTTTAGTAAGCGCTGAAATGACATGACAATCTTGTATGAAAGTTATTGACTGGCCTTTGATGCAATTAAGCATTACTGTTAAAATGACAAGCTTCACTTGATGTGAAGTAAAGCACATCTTTGTCTTTCACACATCTCCCCACTCCCCTTTTCTAATTCTGTTAGGCCGTTCTATATTCATTTCTATAATGAACGGGTTACGCGTTTAAATTATCATTTTATATTCAACAAAACAATATGCCTGTCCTTTGTAAAATTGAATCTTTATTTTACTTTCACAAACAAACAACTGGCAACTAATTACCCAGTGTACTTTATCAAAAATTTGTTCACTGTCCTTCACAGGTGATAAGATTACTACATTTGCATTCACATTTGTTTCTGTGAGAAAGAATTTCAGCATTCTCATTGCATGAGCCATACTAGACAGTAACACCAAGTGGCCAAGTGGCACTCAAGTTCAGAAGTAATGTCTTGGTTAAGCAGTTAAAAACTTCACTAACCATTAATTCAATGCAATTCTATGGACACACATATTGCATCACTTGCAATACCACCACTTATTCTACTTGGATGCTGCCAGGACAACTTTCCATTTAGATTACATGGTATCCATTGTTAAGCACTAAAATGCTCTTTATCTATGTATTTCATCTTCTGCAAAACCTTTATCATATGATTCAGATGACTATTTCACTGCTAGAGCAACAGTTTAGCTGCTGAGGAAGCATGATTTTTTCCAATTTTGCACATTTATCCCACACACAATGTACAAGTTTCTCCTAATTTGAACAACCGTTCCATTGGATGGATCTGGATTGATGGAAACATCTGTTGACAACACTAGAAAACAAGTAGATGTCTAAAATTAGCAGTACATGTCCAAGTTTTTGATGCACATAAATTATTTTTGCTTTCTAGAACAATAATTCCCAAAATAAAGCAAACTTTTCTGGCATAATAATTAGCACAGAGCAGAATAATCATATATGCACACAAAAAATTAATGTTTTTAAAATTTTAAGTGAAATAACTGGTTCCCTAGTCACAACATCCACTTGCTGGATTATTTCAAACACAAACATTAAAGTAAAATATACAATGAATAGACAGCTGCTGTGACAATAGCTATCAACAACAAAGGAAAATAAGTGTAACATCAAATAAATATGCATCTTGCTTGTGGTACCTACAAGCACATTTAAGTAAAGTATTATTAGTGTGAAACATACTTCTGCAAATGCCAGTTTTTAAATCACCGTGCCTGTGTTCTATCATACTTTGCAATGCAAACAGGTACTGCAGTGATTGCCAGCCATATGAAATACGTGCTTGGATGGCAGCCACGTTGACCAATCGCCTTAAGCGGAAGATCAGGGTTCAAGTCCCGACCAGGCGCAAATTTTCATTGTCATCAATGCATAGTGCGGCCAATGCTGAGACATATTCATTCTTGTATTTACTGAAATAACTGGAATTGTTAAAGTGTCTTATTTATACTTTATGCCTGATTAATGTTTTACAATCAGTATATGACCTAAGAACACGAATTTTGAGAAAGTAAATCATTCAACACTTCTCAATTATCCATGTTAAATCTATTTTTTACAAAAATGTGTACTAGGAATCTATGAATCAACATACCTTTTGGGAAAGTTTGAGTGAGCAGTAAAATGTGATGACACATTTTCTCTAAGACAAAATATTAAAAGTGCTAGGTACATATACAGCTCCATTTTAACACTTGCCAGGTCTTTCTCCTCGTGGCCTTATCCCATAGAGCTTTCTGACCATCTTTCAGAAGTCTGAAGTCATACGAGAGAAAAATATGTTGCAGTACAAGTAAAGAATTAGCACAAATTTGTTAGCAAGAAAAGTTGCAAAGTTATATGTTAGTGAGACAACTTTAACATCAGCTGTTATTCTGTTAGGTTTCACATCACAGTCGGCATGATTCATGCACCCAGACACTACGTTCATCACCCTTATAACTCGAAATCCTTCAAAAAGTGAGAAAACCCTACGCACACAGACTTACAGTAGTGGTATTTTGGGTGGATCAAGATAGCTACTTATTGCATTTCTTCGCTTCACAGTTGTGACATCAGGGCCTCTCCTCTTCCTTTGAAGCTCCATGCCACAGAGATAGGTGAAACAATGAAATTCACTGATGTTCATGTACATGAAAGTCCTTGTACCATGACTGCCTGACATATATGATGTCATCAATGTCTTTTCGGCTAATCAGCAAGTGAGGACTGCACAGCCAATATTTGAACAAGGACTTTAGTGCCCCACACAGGAAGCCAAGCAAAAGTAACATCCCATACTCATATTTGGGTTTGTACTATAGTAACATGGATGCAAATACTGGAAGTGCTGTATGCATTTACTGCAACAAATGTTTGTCAAAGGAAATGTATTTAATGCAGCATGTGAAGAATGTCCATTGAGTACGCACAATAATGTCTGGTTATTTAACTTGTTCAGTTTTCCAAGTGGACGTAAATATTCAGGATGCATTCACAGCTGAGAAATTGTTTATGGCATTCCACCCAAAGTCTTTTGCTAACCAGAAGATGTTGAAGTTTGTCTTTTGCAGGTAAGCATTAGATTAAAAATTAATTTTTTATATTACATTATTATGCTGTGTGCAGATTATTGCCTGTCAGTTGCATCCAAAAAATTATGAATTTTGAGGAACAGTTTTGGCCAACAACTTTAGATATTTATTAGCAAAAGTTCCCTTACTCTTTCCTAAAGTCAAGGATTACTCTTTGCACATATTGCTGTAAAACTTTTTCTATGGAGAAGTATCTGAAATTGTATCTACACTTGTATGCAACTGTAATTTCTATCCAGTTTCTGGCTGCACTTGCTCCATTTGCAGCTTCAAAATCATTTACACTAATTTTACTACATGTCTTTGACTGATAAAATAACATAAAAACTCATTTTTCCATTTGAGCAATTTAGTTCTAAAAACTTAGTTTTTTGGTAAAAGTTACATAGTGGAACCCATTGCATTTTTCGTGCGATGTGTGTACATAATATTCATCAAAATACTCATCAGAGACTTGCCCATTATCTGACATGTTTTCTGAATTTACCTTGTAAACCTTTATGATTAAGAGTTCATTTAAATATGGTGCAAAAGTAAACATTGTTACACCACAATTCTCTCTTGTCACATCCTTCGTATTGAATGAGTTTGCCACATTATTACATTTCTACCTAACCTAAATTCTGGTTGTGCTCCAGATAAGTCTTTCACCACAACCAAGATTTTAGGTGAGAGGGGCAAAAATCACCCTAGGCATGGTACCCCTCACACACACACACACACACACACACACACACACACACACACACACACACACACAGATATATGTTTAAGCGTACATTGCAGTTTTATCATTTATAAATAAGAATGCATTAAATATGATTTGAACATTAGCTAAGAAGAATTCATACCAAATTACGAAACAGCTGGACTACAAGGTAGTGTTCGCAAGTCATTATTACGGCATGCGGTAAATATGAAGGAAACATTGCAATGATGAACACAGACCTTAGGCTATGCTACAGATCAATCCACTACCACAGTCTTCTTTTGGTATTCATATTTCTCCAGCACACATTCCTAAAGGTTTATCATCATAGTGGGATTCACTAAACATTAATAAATTAGGAGTAGCATTTCTCCTGGAGAATATTTTGTTATTTTCAAAAATCTGGCTCCCTAATTATCAGAAATTTGTTAACTATTCTAGAAGTCTGAGAATATAATTTCTTCAGTGTGTCCCATGTGTGGGAAGTATGAATTTATATTTCTCTCTTTTATTGTGAAAGTAAAATAGTTCTCCTTAAATAACGTTCCTTCAGAGATTATTATTATTATTATTGTTGGCGAATTTTCCCTAGAAGGAAATCGTTAAGCTTATGACTTTGAAGGCTTGTTCTTCTTGTCCTTCCAGTACTCCTTCATTCTCTTGGAGAGGGCCTCTTTTCTCTCCTCAGACCATTCTTGTTTGGTCCGCTGTTTTAGCGCTTCTGACTTTACTTCCCAATTGTCTATGTGTTTTCGGAAGGTGCTTCTGTCTGTGGTGTTTGTGGTGCCAATTGCTTGTAGGTCTTTTCGGACTCCTTCCATCCAGGGTGTCGAGACTTTAAGTGTCTTGATGTGTTCTAGAATTTTCTTGGTGAGTCTTGTTTCAGGGAGTCTATCTAAATGTCCGTAGAATTTAAGGCGCCTTTTTCTCATATCGTTCTCGATGTTCGAATATGCTTCTACTGTCGAGTTCTTCTGTAGTCTGTAGCCATCTGGTGTGGGTCTTCCTCCTAAAATTTTCCTCATGATTTTGCGTTCTTCTTTTTTGATTTCTTCAATTTTGATTTTCCTGTTGAGTGCTAGTGTTTCGCTGGCATACAGTACGGCGGGTTTGATCACTGTGTTATAGTGTCTGATCTTGGTGTTTCTGGAAATGCATTGTTTGTTGTAGACGTTTCGTACCATGCCTAGTGATTTCCGTGTCTTCTGTTGTCTGTCTTCGTAAGCCAGTTTTTCTGTTCCGGTCGGTTCGATGATTTCGCCTAGGTATCTGAAGTGTGTGACCCCTTTAATTTTGCCGTACTTGGTTGTGATGTCGTCGCCTTCTCTTGTTAGGACTTGCGTTTTTTCAAAAGAGATTTGTAGGCCGACTTTCTCGGCGCATTCTTTCAGGATTTCAATCTGTGTTTTTGCTGATGTTGGGTCATAGGTCAGTATTGCTAGGTCGTCTGCGAATGCTAGGTAAGGGATTTCCAGTCTTTTCCTTCCTAATGTGACTGGTCTCCAGGTGTTTTGTCTCCTGACTTCAGCTTCCCATTCGCTCATTACTTTTTCCAGGACGATGTTGAACAATAGCGGGGATAGTCCATCTCCTTGTCTTAGGCCAGTGTGGATTTCAAAGGGGTCCGAGATTTCGCCCATGAATTTGACTTTGGATTTTGTATTGGTTAGTGTCTGTTCGATTAGTCTTCGGGTCTTTTGGTCTAGGCCTTTTTCTCTGAGGATTTGGATGAGGGACTTTCTGTCGATCGAGTCGTAAGCCTTTTTGAAGTCGACGAAAGTGCAGATGATTTTTTTGGGGCTTGTCATGTGGGATTTTATGATTGATTTCAGGTTGAAGATTTGTTCGGGGCAGGCTCTGTTGGGTCTGAAACCCGCTTGGTATTCCGAGATGGCGGGTTCCAGTTGTCCTTGCATTCTGGTGAGAAGGCAGGTTGATAGAATTTTGTAGATGACCGGTAGCAGGGAAATTCCTCTATAATTGTTTGTGTCTGTCCTGTCACCTTTCTTGTGTAGCGGGTGAATGAGTGCGGTCTTCCAGTCGTCAGGTATGATTTCGGTTGTCCAGGTGTTCTGTATGATTTGTGTGATTTCGTTTAGCGAGTTTGGTCCTAGGTTCTTCAGCAGTTCTGCCGTTATTCCGTCTTCAGAGATTATTATACATTGCATATGTATAGTGACAGAATTAATAAGACTTTGTTTCTAAAACAATTGACAAATTTGTATTGTACAGTATCCACATAGCTAACAATTTCCTTCTGAGATAACCTTCAAATTTGCCCCATGTATACTGGCTCAAAAGAACAAACAGATATTTATCATTTTATAATTAGCCTAAACTTCAATATCAGCCCAAACTAAAGGAAAATTGGTAACTCTCTTCAGGGGAAGATATAGTGTCTTTTACACAGAAGAGCTCAAACAACACAGATCTCGTTTTTAACACAATCATTAGTTTGTTTGTTTCCAGACACTGATACATGATAATATGCACCACAAATTTGTCTATAACAGCCTTTTCTGAAACTTTAAAACCAACAAAAAAGTAAATAGAAAGTTAGGATCCATTGAACCTCAAGTGCCTCTCTCTAGGGATACTGATATTGTTTTTTCCCATACCAATATATGATCCCTTCAATGTAAACATAAGGATTATAATACTGCATTCTCACTGGCTAGATGCTAGCTAATGCAGCATAACCACCACACTTAGTAGGACATCAGTATATATTAAAAAACCTACATTTACATTATTCAGTCATAGATTTCAACAAAATATTACTTTAAGGTACACACAAAAAGATAGAGTGAAAAACTGAAACAGTATTGTGATATGAGAAGTTAGATTTAGAAGGGAAAAAATACTAAATTATTGTAGCTGTTATCTAACTGTAAGCAGCATAAATATACTGTTATCTCTTTTTTTCTATTGTCTCAGGACACATATTGACAGTTTTTTGGTAACTTGTGTGTCAGTTTTGCTACTTATTTCAAGCAAGTAGGTACTCATTTACCCTCATGACCATAAATGCAGCCTGTTCCAGGCAACCCATCGTGAAAAAATTACTAGCAGTACCAGGTATCGAACTCGGATCCCCAGCATCTCTGTCAGACATACTGAACACTCCTCCATGGCCAGATACTGGTCTTGATGATATAATGTGTACTGTACTCAGAAACTGTCTTGAAAAACTTAGTCTCAAAGAACGTAATATTATGGCTTAAAATGGAGAATTTTGTTTTCAGTTCAATAGAAAGGTAGACATGGATAGAATTCTTTCTGAGACTAACACAAAAATATGAGAAGCCAGTTAAAACAGTTAATGGGTGTTTCTCTATTTCCCTAGCTGATAGTAAATGCATACTGTTGGAGAAGACATGTCAAGCTGACACTCAAGAAGTTGCACTAATATTACTCATAAACATTACAGTACCAATAATTGATACATTCAATAACTGAACAAACTTATGGTACTGCTAATGATTCTGAGACATGTTTCATAAAAGAAATGAGCGCAAGGATATATATATAAATGTGAGGAAACTATACAGCTTCACTTGATAGAGAAATGTTTCCATCTATGAGGTAGGCGATCATTCACTGTTGGTACACAGTGAGTTGTGGTGTTTCGATACATCATCGTCACACATAGCTATGAAAAGAACAAAGAAATAAAATATAAATGATGCCTCAGGAAAATATATGCAACAGTGGACAACAGTTTCCACCAATACTTACAATGAAGTACAAAAACAAACCACACCAAAGTGGGCACATAAGGTGCTGAAAATATAGCTCTCATATATGTGGAACCAGGTGAGAAAATGACCATACACCGAGAAATGTAGGTAAGGAAAACAATTACCATCAACACATGGCATTATTAACCATACAGACAATAATTCACCATCAAAGAATGTAACCAAAGTGGAGCATACAATGAATATATTGATTATGTACTGTGTGTGTGAAACTCATGGAGGAAACCATGTGCAGGCATGGTTCTGCTTATGAGGTACTGAGAGCAAGAGTGGACTAACTCACATTTGTTGTCGTCTTTAGTTACCCGAATGAAATGATGCCTATGTGAAGTATAAAAGTGCTACAAAACTACATATTTAAATTCTGTATGGTAAACGTAGATGAGAGGCCAATTAATACTTTTTGTGCTGAGGCTTTTAGTGGACTATGATTCATTAGTCCATTGCTGCACTGACAGCAGTTCCCTGAACCACCAGCATTCGCTACGCGCAGTCACGCCCAGCACAATGCGATGGTGTTACTTTGTGTAGTAGTTGTTATCACAGTATTCATGTCACTCTGCATTGATTCACATCATGGAATCACGTAGTGCAGGCATAGTTTGTTGGTTGGGTGATAGTTGTTAAATTTACAATGATGGATCAAAACACACAACCTAAAACTATAGAGGAACAATTACAAGGTATGTTATTATTGTTTGTGTGCGCTATCATATTGTGGAGCAGCAATACAAAAATATTGATTCCTGTATGTTTGACATTGAACTTCACAGATATATTTCAATCGGAGGAGGAAGGTGATGATCAAGAACGTGATACAGAGTGACTCACTGTTAACGATGGTTTGGAAATGTCCTCAATACCAGGACCATCTGGATCCTCATCAGCCCCTGATAATGCGGACGGTATGAAGGGCAAAAAGTGTTTGAGGAATGAGAAAGATTGGAAATGGAATGTAAGAAAACAGAATCGAGCCAAAGGGAAAGAATATGTAAATGGTAAGGGCAAGATTACACCTGAAAAAAAAATACTGAATGGGACCATGTTCTTGTACGAAGCAATGCCACCTAAAGATAAGTGCAGACAGGCTGTGTAAATTATTGAATGATTATTATGGATTAGCGAACAAACGTATACCACATTCCTTTCTCGATGGGAAAATACCAGGCAATACTGTTTGCTTGATATTCACAGTAATGATGTGCAAGTGTGCAAACCATATTTTCAGAAAAAATTGGCAGTATCTGCAGGACGAATAGACAGAATACTGAAGCAGAAAGGTGTTAGCACATCTGTTCCACTTGACCGGTGAGGACGATGTGAATCAGACAGCAAAACACCGTCAGATAAAATAACTGAAGTGAAGTGTTTTGTTGACAAATTTCCAGTGTATGAAAGTCACTATGCCATTCACAAATAGAGAAGAAAGTGTTTGGCACCTGATTTAAGTATCAGTATTACGTAGTCATTATATTTCAAAGAAACAGTGAACCCAGTATCTGATTGTATATTTCGCAAAATCTTCAATGAACGGTTTAATTTAGCTTTCCATTCACCCATTTCAGATTCATGTAAGAAATGTGATTCTTTCCAAATCAAAATAATGGCCTTACCAAATGACAGTTCATTCATCTTGCAGAAAGATGAACATTTGAGGAAAGCTAAGTGTGCACGTAAAGGCTTACAGAACAATACTTTGCTTCCTAAATCAAATGATAATGTTACAGTTATAACATTTGACCTGATGAAAATTTTGCCTACACCTGTATTGTCAACAGGGGTAAGCTATTACAAAAGGCAAATGTGGACCTATTGGCTTGGTATTCATAACGTATGGAATGGTGATGTTCACATGTTTCTGTGGAATGAGTCGATAGCATCTAGAGGTCATCGGGAAATTGGTTCATGTTTGTTGTACTATGTGAACCATTTTGTGAAATCTTCCCAGTTAATTATGTACTCGGGTCAGTGTGGAGGTCAGAATAGGTATATTAAACTCTCACTTATGTGCCAGTACATAGTTTCCAAACCTATTTACATAGTAAATGAAATTGATCACAAATTTCAAAAGAAGTATTTTAAAAATGTTTACTTTCCAGAACACTGGAATGAGATTATTGAGGCTGATAGAAAGAAAAAGCCTTTCAAATTAGTTTGCATGGGTAAAGATGACTTTTTTCAACAAAAACGCTTGAAAGAAATATTACTAAACACAAAATATCAGTTGATCAAACCAAAGTAGAGTGCTTCAGGATACAGTGGCTACAATTTGTGGAAAAGCTGCCTTTTGATATACTTTTTTTTAATATTCCAATGAAACAGGTGGTGTATTTAATAAAGTCAATGTCTGCAAGAGGACATCAACTCTTATAAAGGAGTTAGAATGGCCGTATCCAGAAGGTAATGCAATGAGTGAACTGAAGAAGAAAGATTTACTGAGTCTACTGGAATTCATTCCACCAGTTCACCATGATTTTTATAAGAACTTGAGGACAGCTGTTGCAAAGCCTGCAGATATGTTGCCCATATCGTATCTTGATATGACGTGCAATAACAGTTTGTGGAAACTTTTGTGGTTGTTGTAATTGCATTATTTCATGACATTGTTTCTTAAAGCTGTTCAATGATGTACACAAACTATAGATCCTATTCATCTACATTGGTACATAAAAAACAATAACTATTTGTTGTTGTTGTTGTTGTTGTTGTGGTCTTCAGTCCTGAGACTGGTTTGATGCAGCTCTCCATGCTACTCCATCCTGTGCAAGCTTCTTCATCTCCCAGTACCTACTGCAGCCTACATCCTTCTGAATCTGCTTAGTGTATTCATCTCTTGGTCTCCCTCTACAATTTTTACCCTCCACGCTGCCATCCAACACTAAATTGGTGATCCCTTGATGTCTCAGAACATGTCCTTTCAAACAATCCCTTCTTCTGGTCAAATTGTGCCACAAACTCCTCTTCTCCACCAATTCTATTCAATACCTCCTCATTAGTTATGTGATCTACCCATATAATCTTCAACATTCTTCTGTAGCACCACATTTCGAAAGCTTTTATTCTCTTCTTGTCTAAACTATTTATCGTCCATGTTTCACTTCCATACATGGCTACACTCCATGCAAATACTTTCAGAAACGACTTCCTGACACTTAAATCTATATTCAATGTTAACAAATTTCTCTTCTTCAGAAATGCTTTCCTTGCCATTGCCAGTCTACATTTTATATCGTCTCTACTTCGACCATCATCAGTTATTTTGCTCCCCAAATAGCAAAACTCCTTTACCACTTTAAGTGTCTCATTTCCTAATTTAATTCCCTCAGCATCACCCGACTTAGTTTGACTACATTCCATTATCCTCGTTTTGCTTTTGTTGATGTTCATCTTATACCCTCCTTTCAAGACACTGTCCATTCCATTCAACTGCTCTTCCACGTCCTTTGCTGTCTCTGACAGAATTACGATGTCATCGGCGAACCTCAAAGTTTTTATTTCTTCTCCATGGATTTTACTACCTACTCCAAACTTTTCTTTTGTTTCCTTCATTGCTTGCTCTATATACAGATTGAATAACATTGTGGATAGGCTACAACCCTGTCTCACTCCCTTCCCAACCACTGCTTCCCTTTCATGCCCCTCGACTCTTATAACTGCCATCTGGTTTCTGTACAAATTGTAAATAGCCTTTCGCACCTTGTATTTTACTCCTGCCACCTTCAGAATTTGAAAGAGAGTATTCCAGTCAACATTGTCAAAAGCTTTCTCTAAGTCTACAAATGCTAGAAACGTAGGTTTACCTTTCCTTAATCTTTCTTCTAAGATAAGTCATAGGGTAAGTATTGCCTCACATGTTCCAACATTTCTACGGAATCCATACTGATCTTCCCCGCGGTCGGCTTCTATCAGTTTTTCCATTCGTCTGCAAAGAATTCGCATTAGTATTTTGCAGCTGTGACTTATTAAACTGATAGTTCGGTAATTTTCACATCTGTCAACACCTGTTTTCTTTGTGATTGGAATTATTATATTCTTCTTGAAATCTGAGGGTATTTTGCCTGTCTCATACATCTTGCTCACCAGATGGTAGAGTTTTGTCAGGACTGGCTCTCCCAAGGCTGTCAGTAGTTGTAATGGAATGTTGTCTACTCCTGGGGCCTTGTTTCGACTCAGATCTTTCAGTGCTCTGTCAAACTCTTCACGCAGTATCATATCTCCCATATCATCTTCATCTACATCCTCTTCCATTTCCATAATATTGTTCTCAAGTAAATCGCCCTTGTATAGACCCTCTATATACTCCTTCCACCTTTCTGCTTTCCCTTCTTTGCTTAGAACTGGGTTTCCATCAAAGCTTGTGATATTCAAGCAAATAGTTCTCCTTTCGTCCAAAGGTCTCTTTAATTTTCCTGTAGGCAGTATCTATCTTACCCCTAGTGAGATAAGCCTCTACATCCTTACATTTGTGCTCTAGCCATGCCTGCTTAGCCATTTTGCACTTCATGTCGATATCATTTTTGAGATGTTTGTAGTCCTTTTTGCCTGCTTCATTTACTGCATTTTTATATTTTCTCCTTTCATCAATTAAATTCAATATTTCATCTGTTACCCAAGGGTTTCTACTAGCCCTCATCTTTTTACCTATTTGATCCTCTGCTGCCTTCACTATTTCATCCCTCAAAGTTACCCATTCTTCTTCTACTGTATTTCTTTCCCCCATTCTTGTCAATTGTTCCCTTATGCTCTCCCTGAAACTCTGTACAACCTCTGGTTTAGTCAGTTTATCCAGGTCCCATCCCCTTAAATTCCCACCTTTTTGCAGTTTCTTCAGTTTTAATCTACAGTTCATAACCAATAGATTGTGGTCAGAGTCCACATCTGCCCCTGGAAATGTCTTACAATTTAAAACCTGGTTCCTAAATCTCTGTCTTACCATTATATAATCTATCTGATATCTTTTAGTATCTCCAGGATTCTTCCATGTACACAACCTTCTTTCAAGATTCTTAAACCAAGTGTTAGCTACAATTAAGTTATGCTCTGCGCAAAATTCTAGCAGATGGCTTCCTCTTTCATTTCTTACCCCAATCCATATTCACCTACTATGTTTCCTTCTCTCCCTTTTCATACGCTTGAATTCCAGTCACCCATCACTACTAAATTTTCGCCTCCCTTCACTACCTGAATAATTTCTTTTATCTCATCATACATTTCATCAATTTCTTCGTCATCTGCAGAGCTAGTTGGCATATAAACTTGTACTACTGTAGTAGGCGTGGGCTTCGTGTCTATCTTGGCCACAATAATGCATTCACTATGCTGTTTGTAGTAGCTTACCCGTACTCCTATTTTTTTTATTCATTATCAAACCTACTCCTGCATTACCCCTATTTGATTTTGTATTTATAACCCTGTATTCACCTGACCAAAAGTCTTGTTCCTCCTGTCACCGAACTTCACTAATTCCCACTATATCTAACTTCAACCTATCCATTTCCCTTTTTAAATTTTCTAACCTACCTGCTCGATTAAGGGATCTGACATTCCATGCTCCGATTCGTAGAACGCCAGTTTTCTGTCTCCTGATAACGACATCCTCCTGATAGTCCCTGCCCGGAGATCCGAATGGGGGAGTATTTTACCTCCAGAATATTTTACCCAAGAGGACGCCATCATCATTTAATCATACAGTTAAGCTGCATGCCCTCGGGAAAAATTATGGCTGTAGTTTCCCCTTGCTTTCAGCCGTTCGCAGTACCAGAACAGCAAGGCTATTTTGGTTAGTGTTACAAGGCCAGATCAGTCAATCATCCAGACTGTTGCCCCTGCAACTACTGAAAAGGCTGCTGCCCCTCTTCAGGAACCACACGTTTGTCTGGCCTCTCAACAGATACCCCTCCGTTGTGGTTGCACCTACGGTAAGGCTATCTGTATCGTTGAGGCACGCAAGCCTCCCCACCAACACCAAGGTCCTTGGTTCATGGGGAGAGGGACTATTTGTATTCTCACTATTTTGTAGCTATTTCAATGAGTACGTTGTATTTCATTGTATTGCTTATTCATTTGTTTCGTCTATATTACAAGTGGTTCAAACGGCTCTAAGCACCATGGGACTTAACATCTGGGGTCATCAGTCCCCTAGACTTAGAACTACTTAAACTGAACTAACCTAAGGACATCACACACATTCATGCCCGAGGCAGGATTCAAACCTGTGACTGTAGCAGCAGTGCGGTTCCGGACTGAAGCACCTAGAACCGCTTGGCCACAGTGGCTGGCATGTATATTACTTTACTTTCTTTTCCAATGTTGATGTTTTCACACTCGGATTGCAAAGTACACAATCTGAAATACGTTTGAATCCAAAAGTAAATGGAAATCCTTTTGTGAAAGAGGCTGTACACCTAATGCAACAGTGACTATGTTGAAATTCACATTACATGTAATGCAAAAGTGGACTAATCCACATAAAAATCGGGAATTTTAAAAGTCTAGATGTAATTTGGTTGTATAATCCACTTACAAGACCTGCAATACTGCTAGAAGCTACAAGTTGTAACATACATTGACCGGGTAAAGAACGAAATATGTTTGCTAAATCCAGTATCTTTCTACCTTGATTATCTCTGTTGGAGGAAGGTTGGGGTTAGCCCACTATTGCTCTCATGCATCATATGATTTCCCATTTGCCACTGCTATTTCCTTTTGGCAGTGCATATCCAGATCTACATTTTAGTACGGGATTCACTGTGTGATACACATCACACATTCCATATTATCAGTGTTACTATTTTTCTTATCACTTGCTCCCCCTTCTTTTGGATGCACTGTGTGATATGTGTCACACACTCTATTGACTTTTAGTATTAATTTCTCCGTGTTCTTATCATACTCTCCCTTCTTCTCCTCCAGCCCCTATTCTTCCTTTCCCCCTCCCTCCTCTTTATTTACATATGTGTCATCACTCTGAATTGACACTAACAAGTTTTATCTTGTCATTGTTGCAGAGTAATGGAAATTGGTATTTCTTGTCATGGTTTAACACGGAAACTCTTACAATGCTCTATTGATCAACATTAGTCTGCCGTATTAGGAATGGTATTTTGTTTATGTTGTGCTGCATGTGTGTTATCATGGGCACACAGTTCCTATGACATTTCAGTTTTTACTTTTACACAGTTCACATAATTTTAGTTTATATGTGACATTATCTCATGATTACTTGCTCGTTACTACTGTATTAAGTTTATTTTATCTTTCTCTGATTTTAGGAATGACATGATATGCATGTCATTTTATGGCAGGATGATTTTGACTGACTACACTTGACTCCCTGTACATTAGGTTTAGCATATCGCCATATTTATCTTTTTATCACTGTTTGTTTGTAAGTTTCAATAAGCTATATTGTCAGTTTACTGTCTGTCCATTTTCGGTTTTACCATAGGATACACCATATTTTTGTGGCATATGCATATTCGATTTCCTTTTTATTGTTGTATATTCTTGACTAAAAGATAAATAAAATTAAAAAAATATGTTACGAATGCCCATGCCTACATCATAAATGCTTGAGTAAATATATCATATTATATGTACCGGCTGATCAAGAAGTCAGTATAAATTTGAAAACTTAATAAACCACGGAGTAATGTAGATAGAGAGGTAAAAATTGTCACATGTGCTTGGAATGACATGGGGTTTTATTAGGGGGGAAAAAAAATTCACAAAATGTCCAACAGATGGCGCTGGACAGCAAAACGTTAATGACTGTGCATGACAATTGTGTGTAAAAGAAGCTGTAATGAGAGAGAGAATCATGCGCCAGCAGTCGCAGCATGTCGACGTTACCTGAAAAGGCACTTTTAGTGAAGCTGTATTATCAGAATGGGGAATGTGCTAGTTCAGTGTTACGATCCTATGGCCATAGGAAGGGGATTTGAATGGGTGAAGGTCGGCTGACAAATGCAGCTGTGGAGAGAATGATTTCGAAGTTCAAAGCCATGTGTTGTTTAGACGATAGACCCCGTAGTGGCTGACCGAGCACAAGGTGTAATGCTGGTGAGACAGTTCAGGAAGAAATGGAGACTGTAGCGGGTTCGCCTATGCACGGGGAAGTCAGCGCTCGTGCGGTCGCACATCGCACGGGCATTTCACACACTACTGTTTGGTTGGCACTGAGGCGTACCCTCTGATACTATCCGTACAAAATCCATCGGCATCATGAACTGTTACCTGGTAGTTTAGTGAAGTGGAGGGCATTTGCGGTGTGGGCATTTCAAAAGATGGCAGAAGATGACGATTGGTTGAGTAACGAGTTGTGGACCGACGAAGCTCATTTCACGCTCTGAGGGTCTGTCAATGCCCTCAACTGCAGAATTTGGGCTACCAAAAACTCTAGAACTGTCGTGGAAACTCCATTGCATGACAAAGTCACGGTATGGGTTGGATTTACTACATCTATTGTTATCGGGCCTTTTTTCTTCGAGGAAATGCGTGATTCTGGTTTTGTAACTGCTACCATGACGCCAATATGTTACAGAATCGCATCATCCCCAGCCTGGCTGATAAACACCTGCTGGAACGTACGATGTTTATGCAGGATGGTGCTCAACCTCATATTGCCAGATGCATGAAAGATCTCTTGCACACGTCGTTTGGTGATGATCGTGTGCTCAGCCGCCACTTTCGGCATGCTTGGCCTCCCAGGTCCCTAGACCTCAGTCCGTGCGATTATTGGCTTTGGGGTTACCTGAAGGCGCAAGTGTATCGTGATCGACCGACATCTCTAGGGATGCTGAAAGACAACATCCGACGCCAATGGCTCACCATAACTCCGGACATGCTTTACAGTGCTGTTCACAACCTTATTCCTCAACTACAGCTATTGTTGAGGAATGATGGTGGACATATTGAGCATTTCCTGTAAAGAATGTCATCTTTGCTTTGTCTTACTTTGTTATGCTAATTGTTGCTATTCTGATCAGATGAAGCGCCATCTGTCAGACATTTTTTGAACTTTTGTATTTTTTTGGTTCTAATAAAACACCATGTCATTCCAAGCATATGTGTCAATTTGTACCTCTCTATCTACATTATTCCATGATTTATTCAGTTTTCAAATTTATACTGACTTTTTGATCACCTGGTATATATCATAACTCTTTACAATGGTCATAATGTTTCTACCTTTTATTTGCTGCAATTTTTAATTTAAGTTTCTTTTCATATTTCATCTGTTCCACATGAAGCCCGTATATTTTGTGACATTTATTTCCAATCTGTACATTATATAATTTGAGTTATTTTGCCTGCATGGTTTACTCCATGGCTTCCAGACTCATGTAATACATAATTGATATAATTACTGTATGCTTCCCGCTGGTTACATTCTTTGACAGCCAGCTATTGTCTGCATGGTTACTAGCGCTGTTTGTTGACAGCAAATGTTTTCCTTATCTGTCAGTTTCCTGATGTATGGTCACTTTGGCACCTGGATCTATGTATCTCAGAGCTATACTTTCAGTATCTTATCTGCCCACTTTGTTATGGTTTGTTCTTGTGCTTCACTGTAAGTATTTATGGAAACTGTTATCCACTGTTGCATTTATCTTACTGACACATCTTTTATATTGCATTTCTTTGTTCTTACCACAGCTATGTCTGTTGATATATCAAAATGCGTCAATAAATTTGTAACAAAGGCTTTCTGCTATTCAGTGTCTGCCAAAGTATAGAGGCCTCGGTTAAAAATTGTAAATACGTGAGTATATTCAAAGCTCAGAAAGTAACTGCAAAACTGCCTGGAATCCTGCTAAAAGAGATTAATTGCAGTGAAGGAAATAATGTCCCATTGACTAATAATCCCAGAAAATTGTGCTAATTTCAGTGCCAGTGATTGTATCACACAGGACAAAATTTAAAACGTGTCTCAGAAAAGACAGAGGAAAAAAAAATTGAAAGACACTAGTCACTGGTGTCAGGCTAACAAAGTGTGCATTAACCACCACACAAACTGAGAAAAAATTGTCCTGTAACTTGACCAAACATGAAAATGAAGCATTGAAATTAATGGGACTTACAAGTGGCCAAAAAATTATCATGTGAAACAAACACAAATTACAAAATGTCGAGTAAACATGGGCTCTAAAACACGTACCTTAAAAGTTATGAGCACTTGATCATTAGAAGAGTTGTGTTTCAAAGCAGCAAAGATGAACAAGTGCTCATAGCTCTTAAGGAATGCATTTTAGAGCACATGTTTACTGGACTTGTTTTTCTTGTTTGGGTTCATACTACCACTTCCCAAAATATGGAAAACAAAGAACTTGCAGTAGAAGATATTTGTTTCACAGTATCAAAGATGAAAAATTGCTCATAGCTCTTAAGGTATACATTTTCGACCCAATTACTGACACTTTTTTGCTTCTAGTATCATGTACTTTTAACTGTATGCATTTATGCCACTAATTATGATACACCCTTTATATGTGGTTACTGATTTCATCGATTATCAGCACAAGAAACTGGATACTACAACTGTATTTAATATAGAACTGTTTCCTTTGGTGGTGTACCTATACATTCACTGTTAGAGAAACTGACTGTGGACCTGGATTTAGAATTGGCTTCTTTGGAGTTATTAGATCTTCATATAATTTTTGTTTCAGTGTACCATTCTCCAATTAGCAATTCCGAAAACTTTCTCATCTGAGTGGTATCTTTCCTGTGCTACTTAATGCACTTGAAATAAAAAATTGCATTTTGTGCTGATTTCAATGTACACTTTGGCAAAGAGAGTACTAAGGAGAGAGAATTTATGAACCTAGTAGCCAGTTACAGACTATTTGTAGCAAAGCATTTACCAACCATAGGCTATGTCTGCCTCAGCTCTGTGATCACAAATGTAAATGCCTGGGACTATTTGATAGCTATAGTTGACCCAATGATCATTGACCAGAGAGTATCAGTCATGGAAATATACACAAAAAGAGCTATTAATCAACCAACTGTTTCCTAGCATTCTAATTATGTATTCACAAAAAGGCTCATAAATAAGGGAACATTAAGTGCTTCTCAAACAGCACAATCTGCAATAGAGGGGTAGCATGGATCACAGTAAATGGCAGTCATTGGTGCATTTAGTGTGTTCTACCAGACTATCAAAACTAAATTTGATGATATCTATTCACAGAAGACCAGAAAATGTCCTCCAAAAATGTCACAACACATGCAAAATGTGGTGAAAGAAAAAACATGGTATGCTGGTGAACTGAAAAACTTAAAATGCATTATCCTACTATTGCAGGATGTTTTCCATAAAATATTTGCAAGTATAAAGACTTAACGGAAAGGACGTAGAAGAAGCCAAAAAGAAAAGTAATGATAGGGTCACTGAAGGAGCTCTCAACCCATGCAAGGCAGTCTGGGACCTAATCAACAAATCCAAGGAAAAACACAGCTCTCTGAGTTTGTGTAACCCTTATGACTTCAGCAATTATTTTATTGAGATTGAGAGAAATATTGTACATGCAATCCCTAACTTGAATATAGATCCTGCAGCTGCTGTAAGAAATGGAAAAAAAGTGCACCGTGATGAAGTGGAGGTAATTTTTTAAAATAATCAGAAAAGAAAGAAAAAAAGAAACAATGAGGATAGTGAAATCTTATAAGCCTTTGGGCAGTCAGGATAAGCTCGCATGGACAGTTCTTGCAATTTGCAGATGAAACATCTTCGTACTCAAAAGGCATTAATGCCAGCAAATCTCAAACAGCAGCACATGCTTTGTTTGATGTAACAAAAGAATGACTTGTTATAAACAAAATGAAAATCAATGAATCAAAAAAGAAGAAATTGATATTTAGCCTCAGTGACAAAGGATACCTACACTGTGTAGGGGTTCTAAAACTTCTGATTTTCATGGTGGACAGCCAACCCACTTGGCAAGACCACACTGCACATGTGTGTGACGAACTGTCAAGAGTCATATATCTCCTGAGGAAATTGAAACATATGATAATTGATCAGTATCTCCTAATAGTATATTATTCATTGTTTTACAGGCATATCAACTATGACCACTCTGCAGGCTTCAAGGAAGTATTATTAATATATATAAAAAAAGGAAAGAAAGGAAATCACCAATAAGGATCATACCATTGAGCAGGAGTTACCAGCACTGTTGGCCACTATTCACAAAATAGGGAATAATAAGATTCCTTTAGCAAGAGGCATGACTTGCATAACCCCCCCAACAACGGCAGCATAAACCTCTTGTCGACTGTCCAAAACAAGAGACAACTTTCTGAACATTGCCCTGAAAATGTTCAGATCACTATCCATGGCATGTTCAAGAACAACATTTCAAGAGACTTAAAACTCACTCCCCTCTACTCATTCCAGGAATTTTTTTACTGTGGAGAAAATAAATGGATTTACTAAACTTTCTCCAAAATTAGTGGATCTTTCAGAGAACACGAATGTCAATGGCAGATTACATGTATATAAAATAAAATTATATATTATTACATATTATTTGTATATATCATTTCGGACATAGATGAAGATGAGTAGGAGATATGATACTTCATGAAGAATCTGACAGAGCACCGACAGACCTAAGTCAAAACAAGGCCCAAGGAGTAGATAACATTTCATTAGAACTACTGATAGCCTTGGGATAGCCACCCATAATAAAACTCTTCTGTCTGGTGAGCAACATGTACGAAACAGATGAAACACCCTCAGACTTCAATAAGAATGTAATAATTCCAATTCCAAAGAAAGCAGGTGCTGACAGGTTGTGAAAATTACTGAACTATCAGTTTAATAAGCCACGATTGCAAAATACTAACACGAATGCCTTACAGATGAATGGAAAAACTGGTAGAAACCGATCTCAGGGAAGATCAGTTTGGATTCTGTAGAAATGTTGGAACATGTGAGGCAATATTGACTCGACGACTTATCTTAGAAAATAGATTAAGGAAAGGCAAACCTAAATTTCTAGCATTTCTAGACTTAGAGAAAGCTTTTGACAATGTTGACTGGAATACTCTCTTTCAAATTCTGAAGATGCCAGGGGTAAAACACAGGGAGCGAAAGGCTATTTACAATTTGTACAGAAACAAAAGGCAGTTATAAGAGTCAAGGGTCATGAAGGAGAAGCAGCAGTTGAGAAGGGAGTCAGTGTTGTAGCCTATCCCCGATGTTATTCAATCTGTATATTGAGCAAACAGCAAAGGAAACAAAAGAAAAATTCAAAGTAGGTATTAAAATCAGGGAGAAGAAATCAAAACCTTGAGGTTTGCTAATGGCATAGTAATTATGTCAGAGACATCAAAGAACTTGGAAGAGCATTTGAACAGAATGGACAGTATCTTTAAAGGAAGATAGAAGATGAACATCAACAAAATCAAAACAAGGATAATGGAATGTCAAATTAAATCAGGTGATGCTGAGGTAATTAGATTAGAAAATGACACTTAAAGTATTAGATGAGTTTTGCTATTTGTGCAGCAAAATAACTGATGATTGTCGAAGTAGAGGTGATATAAAATGTAGATTGGTAATGGCAAGGAAAGCATTTCTGAAGAAGAGAAATTTGTTAACATTGAGTATAGATTTAAGTGTTAAGAAGTCTTTTCTGAAAGTATTTGTATGGAGTGCCACCACATATGGAAGTGAAACATGAACAATACGCAGTTTAGACAAGAAGGGAATACAAGCTTTTGAGGTGTGGTGCTACAGAGGAATACTGAAGATTAAATGGGTATATCACATAAGTAATAAGAAGGTGCTAAATAGAATTGGGGAGAAGAATAATTTGCAGCACAACTTGAGTAGACGAAGGGATTGGTTGGTAGGACATGTTCTGAGGCATCAAGGGATCACCAATTTAGTATCGGAGAGAAGTGTGTAGGGTAAAAACCATAGAGGGAGACCAAGAGATGAATACACAAGCAGATTCAGAAGGATATTGGTTGTAGTAGTTACTCGTAGATGAAGAGGCTTGCACAGGATATAGTAGCACAGAGAGCTGCATCATCCCAACCTTCAGACTGAAAACAACAACAGCAACAATTATCAGTTTGTAACTTCTGTCGCAGTCTATCCAGCCATGGCTCATGAACAACGCAGTCTTAAATAGGGTCTCTGAATGGGACATTTGTATGGAAAATGCAGATACGTCATTAAATATCCTAATGTATTTGAGCTGTAAATGAACAAAATGCTGCAAACTCACTCTATTGCAGATTGTGTAACTCTGAATGTCATATTTCACATATTCTGATTCTACACCAGTATAAAACTTCAGTAAACAAACAAAAGGAAAAAACCACTTGCTATATCTGCTGAACGTTCGACAAAGAAATCAGCATTCGGTTAACGTTAACTTTTCAGTACATGGAGATTTCACAAACTGACACCTTTCCAATTGACATTAGCAAATTACAACACATTTCTACTGCACATTTTTTTGCAAGCATTTTATTATGATCACTAAAAATTGACGGTGGAAACTATAATTCACAAAATTTATTTTTTAGAGACAAAAAGTGAAGCATCTGATCCCACCTATCGGCTTTGACCTGTTACATAAGGCTGTTTTGGAGTGTGACATCATGACGGCGGGGAGTATGGTTTGTGAGTGTGGCGTGTTTGTAGGTGTCGTTGTGTTGCAGTTCATTGTGCCCTCTGGTGGTGTATTTTGGGGTTTCGTGTTGTGTGGTGTAGTGGGTTCAGTTTGGTCTTACTCATTCTAGTGACTTGTTCGCATTTTGGCTGTATTGTGAGCAGAATTTGTTTCAGTGAGTTAACAATTTAGTAGTTTTGTGTGAAAGTTATTGTAGTGCTGTTAACTGTAGGTCGTGTGTTAATTTTAGTAAATTAATTGGTTGCTGTTTTTGGTTAGGTATGGATATGAAGGATAAAATCAATAGCATTCATCTGAGTGCAGTGATGGGCGATACTCCGTTGGAGCTCATTAAATTTTTGCAGCTCTTTGATTTGTTAGCCGCGGTCTTAAAGTGCTCTATTTGTGGGCATGAAATGAGATTGGTCAAAGTTCCGGCGACTCTGGCCAGGGATGGTTATATGTGGCATTGCCGTAAGGATAGCCTGTGGTGCTCGATAAGTTATGGTTCCTGGTTCGAGAGGTCTAGGTTGGGCATGCACAAGATTGTATTGATGACGTATTATTTTTGTTATAGATCCTCAGATAGTTTTTGAGAGCATGAGACTGGCGTGAGAGAAGAGTGTGCTTGACTGGTTTTCATTTTGACGTGAAGTATGTTCTGAGTTTATTAAGTACAGGGGTAAGTTGGGTGGGCCTGGGGTTGTTGTGGAGGTGGACAAGTTGCAGTTTGGGAAAAGGAAGTATGGGACGGGTAAGTCTGTGGTTGGTCTCTGGGTGTGGGGGCTGTTGTACCGGGCGTTGGGTGTTACGAATGTGTTTTCAGGGTTGTGGAGGGGTGGTCTAAGGCAGAATTATTGGGATTAATTGAGGAGTATATAGAACAGTGTTCCACAGTGGTTTCAGATGCATTTTCTTCTTATAGGGGGTTGGATGAGAGGGGGTACAATCATTTAGTTGTTAACCATAGTTTAGAGTTTAAGAATTATGAGACGGAGGCTTTTACAAATACTATAGAGGGGATGTGGGGGGCCATTAAGTCAGTTCTTGGGAGGGAGAAGAGGCGCTCTTCCAACCTTCAGTCTCATTTAGATGATTACTGTTGGCAGAAGAGCGTCCCTGAGGGCTATTGGTTTTTTTTTTTTTTTTTTTTTTTATGAGCTATTAGTAAAATGTGTAGGCCGAAAGTGGTTAGTTTGGGTGGGTGAAGTTGTGGAGGATCTATTTTGTTGAGGTTTTGTTGAGGTTTTGTTGAGTTGTAGTGTGTGATTGAGATTTTTTTTTATTTAGCGTTTGGTTTTTGTTTAAGGGTATTTTTTTGGGGGTGAGGGAGGAGGTTGGGTTGGTGGGGTGGGCTGTGGGTGGGTTGGGTCTTTCTTTTGGTTGTGTATTTTTTCGTTGGTTTTTGTGTGTGTGTGTGTGTGTGTGTGTGTGTGTGGTGGCCGACCTAGGTTGCGGCACCGGAACTTTGTTGTGGTCAGTTTTTATTTTTCTTGTTCTTAGTGTATTTGTTGTGTGTTGGGGTCGAGGGAAGTGTTCCATTCCGATGTGTGGTTGTGGCTGTTGGTGTTCCGGTATCAGGAGTTACTGTTGAGCTATATAAGTCAAGGGAAGTGTTCGATTCCAATTTGCGGTTGTGAGTTTGTTGGCCGTTTTTGGGAGTTGCTTTTGAGCTATATAGGTCAAGGGAAGTGTTCGATTCCAATTTGTGGGATCAGGAGGTGCTGTTGAGCTACATATGTCAAGGGAAGTGTCCGATTCCAGAGGATATTGTGTTTAGTGGAATTTAGGGAGTTTTGTGTTGTCGGGTTTTTTCGTCGTTTTTGAGTGGTTTTGTATGGAGGTATGTGTCTAAACTTGTTTATATTTAGTTTGTACCCACCCAAGAACCCCCCAATTTCCCTCACTTGTCCCGTTAGTGTCATTAGGTCTTTTGTGGAACGTGTGCGTATTGGTTTTTCGATGTATTTTCGTGTTTATCATGTTTACGTAATGACGTCATAGGCGCCATATTAGATTCGTGGTTTATGGTCATTTCCGCCATATTTCTGACCTCATGGGTCAAAACAGACGGGTAGAATCGGACGCTTCTGTATTTCCGGGTACGAACTTATTTTGTTGTCACTTTATCTACTGGACAGTGCTTTACGCCACTATAATTCCTAGTAGAAACCAGAATGAAACCATGAGATTTGCTGATTTTGTATACACAAATAATTTTCTTCAACATTCTGATTAGTTCAGCTTTGTGCCACTATTTTTTTCAAAAGTGTCGCTTGGGATTCATTTTTCATTTTGTAGTCTTAAGACCACAATTCCGCGCAATATTTCAGTGTGCATACAGTAAATACGTTGCTAGTTTAGTATTTGGTTTAACCTCGTACTCATATTGTCGGACGCCGGTGTCACCAGTGACTCCTGACGTCCGGCACTACTGTGAACTCGTTACCAGTCATCTCCATACTAACTGGATGTACATCTTCTGTCTTTGTCCACAGCGCTTATCCATGCCATCTCAGGAGTGTTTGCTTATATCGTCCGCCATCTTTTAGTTAGGCAAAAAGTTTCTCTTGGTGTTAACGAAGTGTATGTTGTGAGTGTAAAATGGTTATTTCGTGCTCTGCATACAACTGTACGAACCGGTGGAACAAGGAAAGTAATTTAATTTTACACAGGTAACAATTGAAAGTCAAGAAATGACAAGAATCTCATAAATATCTTGGTCGTTGCCTTGCACGATACAATGTGTCTTCTGTTCTGGACAGGTTTCCCCAGCAAAAAGGCGATTTACTGAAACAGTGGGTCATTGCCACTAAACGCAAAGGTTTCACGCCTACAAGGGCTAGTTTCTTGTGTGATCACTTATTGGAAGAAGATTATTTAGTAAGGCCTGGTACTTCAAGAAGGCATCTCAAGCCTGATGCAGTGCCATCACAGTTTGCGTTTCTGACGCATTTAATGCCCAAGGAAAAGCAACCAAGGCGACAGATGAAAATAACAACTGAACAGCCTACTATAGAAACTCATGATTATATTGAACAGGTTAGTCACTTCGCATAAACAGTATAGACACCACTGCTCAATACTAAGCTGGAGAGACTACTCAAATGCGTTTTTGCCTAGAAAGCCGTGAAGCTGTATGGTGGAGTCGCCGTATTGTAAAGGGGCAGAATACCACATTCTTCACTGTGGAAGTACTTCTTGTCGTTCTTGTACTTGTGATTTTAAAGTTAAAGTGTTGTGTTGCATACGGATGTAATAATCGATGGACAGCAGAACATGGTATTTCACCTGAAAGCTACACATGCTTTAGCATTTGGTAAAGGAAATAGTATTCGAGAAATTCAAATACTGAAAAAGATATCTAACATATTTTCAGTTTTCCTCACTTGTGTCCAGAACTTTTAAAGAAATGACTGTGTGTAGCCCCATGGGAATACAGAACTCCATCGAAATATAGCGTCATTTGTAGCTCAGTTTTCCAGGCCATTTGCAAGTGAAAATCAATCGGAGAAGGTAACTTGTTCTGAGTAAACCATCATTTACTGAAATACAAACATGTATTCAAGGATACACAGTGCAGGAGAGCTTCTGTGAAGCTTGGAAGGTACTGGCGAAATTATGGTTGTGAGAACGGCTCGTGAGTCATACTTGGGAAGCTCAAATGGTAGAGCACTTTCCTGCGAAAGGAGCAGTGGTCCCGAGTTCGTGTCTGTCTGGCACACAGTTTCAATCTTCCAGGAAGTCTCATATCAGCGCACACAGCGCAGCAGAGTGAAAATTTCATTCTGTCAAGGATACACATTGCTGTTGATGTAGCTTTGTGAATTTGTCGTAACTCGTAATTGTTGCTGATGAATTCTTTTAATTATGTTAAATATTGAGCTCACTGGCTTTTATTCATAGAGTTTCCTTATTGAATTAGTTTCTGCACGGTTTTCTTTTGCAAATGATTCAAGATGGCGCCGATAGAAGAGTGTTGTGACACATCTCAGTCCTCAAAAAAGGTTAAATTAAATAGTTCATCGTGTAGGGAATGTTCGAAATGCGTCATGAAAGGCATCTTTTGTGTGAAGTGTAACTACTGGTTTCATGAAAAATGTGCGAAAGTGAATTTAAAACTCATAAAAGACGAGTTTCCATGGTCGTGTCCACATTGCTTGCGTATTGAGATGGCTGAACTCGTAAGTACCGTGAACTCAAAAGAAGAAATTATTAAATTGCTTCAAAGTGACATTGAAGCGCTGAAGGCAGAAATTTTAGCATTGAAACAAGAAAATTCTGAACTGGTTATTAAAAGAAAATCCTGCATGTGTAGAAATCAACCCATTACTGAACAAAGTGGCAAACATCCGCATTTGTGTAATACGGCGAATAATACCACAAGTGATAAGTATAAATGGAAAACAGTTTGCTATAATAAGAAGGACAAACGTAAAAGTGCAACGAACAAAGAAGATGACAAAAACGATTTTCTGTTAATAGGTGATTCTATATCAAAAAATGTTATTGTGCCGGACTGCAAGGTTGATGTTCGACCTGGAATCCGATCGCATCAACTCAACAAACATTTTAAGAATGTATTGTCCACGAAAAGAAACACGGGCGAAACTGGTAAGAAAACTTTAAGTACCGATGATTACAGAGGTATCTTAATCCACGTGGGCACAAACTCCATCCGCAGTAACAGTGAGGAAGAAATCGTGAGTGAAACACGGAATCTGATTAGATCGGCGAAAACTGTATACCCAACATCCAGGTTGGTAATTAGTGGAATTATTCATCGAAGATCGGTAAGTAATACTTACATCAACAGGATAAATACCGGCATTAGGGAACAGTGCAACAGACTCGGTGCAGTATTCATTGACCCAGACAAATTCTTAAACTGCAAGTGTCTGGGAAAAGACGGCCTGCACTTGAATAGATTAGGCTCTGTGAACCTTAGTAAAATGTTCAGAGACGTGTGTAAAGTCCTAAGAAGCAAGGGAAACTAATTCATTATGATAGAGGTGACAAAGAAAAAATTCAAACTGAAAATAAAAAGTTTAGGTACCAAACAAAGGATGCACGTGAAATAACTAAAAGCAAAAATGATCTATTGATGCACTGGAATATAAATGGCTTAGGGGCAGAACTACCAAACCGTAAATTCTCAAAAATCGACGAACTAAAAATTCTGCTTTCAGAATCCGTAAATATTAAAATAATCTGCCTAAATGAACACTGGTTAACAGAAGATAGTATAAAAGTACTAAATAGTATCAATAATTTTAAGGTAGCTGCTAGCTTTTGTAGAATAAGCATATCTCGTGGAGGCTCCTGCATTCTTGTCAATTCTTCCATAAGTTATACAGTAAGAGATAGTTTTAATTATTTAAATGAAGAGAGCGTGTTTGAAAGTTGCTCTGCAAACTGAGTGATCTGAATACACTGGTTATAGCAATCTACAGAATCCCTGGATGTGCGGTAACAAAAGTGTTTTTAACCAAATTCGAATGCCTCCTGGAAAAACTCCAGAAAGAAAGTAAGAAAAAAGTTGTTATAGCAGCAGACTTCAACTTAAATGTCTTAGTTGAAAGCAATGATTCCACAAAATTTCGTGACTTAATTCAGAAATCTGGTTTCAAGCTAAATTTTTCTGAAGGCACTAGGGAAAACAGCAGATCAGTGACCTGCATTGATAATATTATTACTAACTACAAATTTGACAGTGGGAATAAGCACAAATACTGCTTAGACTTGGGTATTTCAGATCACTCAGCTCTGTTTATTGAGCTCCAAAAAGCAAATAACCTAAAGCCTCCAGAAGTGTGTATAAAAAGGGATCTCAGTAAAAGTAAAATGGATTTATTCCGCAGTAAATTAAGTATAATAAGCTGGCCTGTAGACTACAATAGTTAAAGCTCGATAAACTATGACAAATTCTTAAATTGTTTCTTAGAGGTATTTAATGAATCATTTCCTCGTAGATATAAGCAAAAGAAGGTTAATGGTAAACTCAAATGGATTACAACAGGAATAAAGATCTCTAGTGCCAGAAAGATAAGGCTCCACAATGAGTTAAAGTCAAACAGAAATGCAGATTTTGTTATTTATGTCAAACAGTATAAAGCTGTATTTAGGAAAGTTGTAGCGGCAGCTAAAAAAATGACAAATAATAAATTCATACGAGAACACAGAAATAAGACAAAAGCAGTGTGGTCAGTTGTTCAGTCTGAACTAGGAGCCAAAGTAAAAATTCATGAGATTTTGAAAATTAGACATGAAAATGAAATTATAGTAAACCCTGTTCAGATGTCAAGTTGTTTCAATGAATTCTTCCTAAACGTAGTAAGATCGGATGTGGATATGACATTCTATCAGGGCATCACAAATTTGGAAAACAGCCAGAACACATCTTTTAAACAATTTGAAAAAATAACCCAAAGGGATGTGGAAAAGGAAATATTGTCTCTAAAAAACAAAACCTCACATGGGTGGGATGAAATAACAACATCTGTAATCAAGTATGTGTACGATATTATTTCCCAACCACTGTCAACTATTATAAATCAATCTTATGAACAGGGATGCTTTCCAGAGGTATTTAAATATGGTGAGATCAAACCTCTATTCAAGAAAGGATCGACAGAAGATATGGGGAATTACCGCCCTATCTCTCTCTTGCCGGTCTTCTCTAAAGTGTTTGAAAAGATTGCAGCAAATCAAATTAATAACTTTCTTACTGTAAATGATATAATTTTTAAAAACCAGTTCGGATTCCAACAGGGTAAAAGCAGTGTGAATGCTATAAATGAGTTTATCCAAAAAATATGCTCCACATTAGATAAAGGTAGAAAGGTCACAGGTATATTCTGTGATCTGACTAAAACTTTTGATTCAGTGAACCATGCATTACTCCTCCACAAATTACAGATGTGTGGAATCAGAGACACTGTTTTAAAATGGTTTAGCTCTTACCTGTCAGGTAGGAAACAAAGAGTAATTTTAACTTCAAATGGAACCAATTATTCATCAGACTGGAAAACAGTTCCCCAAGGAGTCCCACAAGGTTCGATATTGGGTCCCTATCTGTTTATTTTTTATGTAAATGACCTACCACTTGCTATTGATGTTCATTCAGTCTTATTTGCGGATGATACATCAGTTCTAATTGAAAATGAGGTATCTGAAAATATTCCAGAAAAAGCCAAAAATACTTTAGAAAAACTTGAATCTTGGTTCTATCAAAATGGACTAAAACTAAATGTAACTAATACCAAAATGATGCAATTTGAAGGTAAATCGGTAGAAAGGAGTGAAACAAAGATAACTTGCAGTGATCAGGATATCACAGAAGCAAACCACGTGAAGTTCTTAGGCCTAAATCTTGACCAAAAATTTAAATTGGAAGGTACACATAGATTACTTAGCAAATAAACTGAATAACTTAGCATTTGCAATGTGTATTTTGTCAGGTGCCACAAACAATGATACCAGAAAGATAGTTTCACTGCTACTTTGAGTCAGTTATTCGTTATGGCATAATCTTCTGGGGAAATTCAGCAAATGTCACTAGGCTCCTAGTATTACAAAAGAAAGTAATTAGAAACATGTGTGTTGCAAAACAACAGGAATCCTGTCGACCACTGTTAAAAAATTTAAAAGTACTATCTATCCCCTCACTTTACGTATATGAGATGGTGGTGTTCCTATATAGAAATCAACATACACCAGACAATTTCCATTTTGACCACAACTACAGCACTCGCCACAGAGATAACTTCAAACTTCCAACACATCGTTTAAAACTTTATGCCCAAACACCAGAGTATATGGGGTTAAAAATTTTCAATAAAATAAAAGGCAGTAATATATTTAAAATGGAGATTGGTTCACTGAAAAGATTGCTCTTTACTCTCCTGGTGGAAAAGTGTTATTATTCTGTCGATGATTTCATTGAGGACAGCTTCACAATCTGAACACAGGGATTGTAATACATTTATTATTTTATGTACATGTGTAGCTGTAACTTAGAAATGTAAAATATAATGTAAACTTTTGTATTTCTCTTAAAAAAGTGAAAAAAGTTTCTTTTGTAAACCTTGACATGTCTCCTGTGCAGCAAATCAAATGATTTGAAAATTGTATGTAATGAGATGAATAAACCACATAACACATAACATAACATAACACTCTGAACGACATCAACTGTCACTAGCTGTAAATCATGCCGTAAACTGTTTTTCATTTTTCAGAAATAAAGCTACATTTAAATGTTACTAAGTGCAGCTTACTTCAAAAGTTATGTTGGCGGTCGAGGAAAACCTAAAATGATTTCACACATCCTTGAGTCACCATTTTCATTTTCCGTGCTCCCTCTTTTCCATTGCAGGTATTATACCATGGAGGTAAGAATAGATTTTTTTTTTTTTTTCTATATTGAGTTTCAATTCCCCCCGAAGGGGGCGGGCTGGCAGCAGCTTACTACACTGCTCTACAGCCTACAGACTTTTTTTAAATAAAGGAAGAAGGAAGAAACAAGGAAAAACAGGCGATAAAATAGTGATTTAAAGTGTAAAATGGCGTAAAATTGTGGAAAGTTAAAACAGAAAGCAAAAGGGGTGGGCAATGTAGATAAAAGACACAGGAATCAGACAAGTAACATAGTAGAAACACAATTAAAAAACATGGCGACACTCTGGTTTCTGTTCGCAAGAGATAAAAGGCACACCCGGCGACAGTATGATGGCCGTTCGCAACAAGTCTCAAAAAACACAACACGGAACACTCACTGTAAAACAAGCACTGTAGAACACTCACTGTAGAACACTGCACGAAAGTGGCAGCACAAAGACGACACTCCCGAGCCAATGGCAGATGGCGGGGGGGGGGGGGGGGGGGGGGGGGACCTGCAGGAGGGGGAAAAACAAGGAGGGAGGAGAGGAAAAAACGAAAAGAGGGGGAACCAAGGAGGGAGAGGACTAATAAAGGGGGAGAAGGGCAGACGCGAGAGGGAATGAGAGGAGGCAATGGAGGGAGATGGAAAAGGATGCGGGGGAGAGAAGAAGGCAAAGAGAGGGGAGGTGAGGAAGAAAGAGGATGGAAGGGGGGGGAGAGGGAGCCCGGGAAAAGGACAGAGGAAAGGAGGGGGAGTGAGGATCAGAGTTGATAGGAGGGGTAAATGGAGGGAGAGAGGGCATCATCCGGGAGGGGGAGTTGATGGAAGCCACCTTGGGAGAGGAGGTGTAGGGTGTAGAGATGGAGGGTAGGGGGGACACAACAGTGAAGGTGTGGCAGGGGACAGAGACGAGAGAGGAGAGGAGCAACCAGGGGGTGAGGGGGATCAAGGTGGCGGGAGCTGTAGAGGATGCAGATATGTTCGAAGCATAGGAGCAGATGGGGGAAAGGAATGAGGTCATAGAGGATCCACGTGGGGGACGGGAGGCGTATATGGAAGGCGAGGCGCAGTGCATGACGCTCAAGGATCTGGAGGGACTTATTGAATTTCGGGGGGGGGGGGGGGGGGGCAGGTATACAGGCGGGACTGGCATAACAGAGGATGGGACGGATGAAGGATTTGTAGGTGTAGAGGATGGTAGAGGGGTGCAACCCCCATGTCCGGCCAGAGAGGAGTTTGAGGAGACGGAGGCAGTTGTGGGCTTTGGATTGGATGGAGCGGAGATGAGGGATCCAGGTGAGGTGACGGTCAATGGTGAGGCCAAGGTAGGTGAGGGTGGGGGTGAGGCGGACAGGACGGGCGCAGACAGTAAGGGAGAAATCCAGGAGCCGGAAGGAGCGAGTGGTACGACCTACGATGATTGCCTGGGTCTTGGAAGGATTGAGTTTCAGGAGCCACTGGTTACACCATGCAGCAAAAAGGTCAAGGTGATTCTGGAGAAGGCGTTGGGACCGTTGGAGGGTAGGAGCGAGGGCAAGGAAAGCGGTGTCATCAGCATATTGCAAGTAAGAATAGACGAGAACGAGGCATTATACGTAGCTATTGCAACTGGCACCGATATCTCATTGGTTGGCGGTAAGAGCCAATGAGACGTAGCTACTTGTAGGTAGATCTTTGAACATCTGCTTTATTTATGATTTCTGAGGGGAGGGGGGAGCCAATCCATCTTGAAGTGTGTATCTGTTGTGCATTTCATAATTGAGAGCATTAAATGGACATATATCGAAAATTTACGAAGTGAAGCGACATTTGATTTGAAATCATGGGTCAGTTAATATCCCTCCTATCTTTAATGTCGAAAAATGTCACATTTTGTGTTTTGCATTTTTTACGATATTAACATGTGGAATGAAATAAAAATGTTGTGTATACTAATTTTGGATCATCTGATTTCAGCATCGTGTCATTTCCTAACTGATCTATGCGTCATGTCATGGCCTTTTAAGTTTATAGCAGTTGTTTCCGATGTGTAGTTTTTGTGACTGCTTTACATGGATAATGACCTTAGAAGAATTCATTCATTTTGAAATGCTAAAGAATATTTTTTAGCACCTGGGGAAAGATTAGGTCAATTTTGTGGTTTAAATTTACCCGGGGCAACATTCTTGTTCAGGGAACTATCAGTTGCTGTTTCGGAAGACTTAATACGTAGCGTTAAGCATTTTCTTCCCTAAGCAGCTGCCCCTCTCAACCTGTTTTACCGCTTCAAAAGCAGTGTTACATGATCGAATCACAGATAAGCATTGTTTTAAATGATCAGTGATTGGTTTCGTAGAATCATGATAAGACAAAGTTCCTAGAACAGTAGTTGCTGTAGGTGATACTGCCAGCATTGGTCAATCGAAAGTGGTTGTCTTGTGTTATTGTCCAACTGCAGAGTAGGCTGTTATCCTGAACAGTGAGGTGTGGAAAAGTATATAGGCTAGCATGTATTGCGTGCTTGTCAAGTAGGTGATGCAATTTGGAATCTCAGTTCATTGAGAGTTAATCAGGGTAGGCCTAATGATTAATTTGCAGGCTGTTGATGAGTTTTAGACTGCTTTCTTCAGTGGCAAACAATCATCTGCTATTTGTTTGCAAACACAAAATTGTGTGTTGCCATCCAGAAAGCTTTACATTGAAACTGTCAACAGTAATTTAGCACATTTACTTCTCCACAACTTTAAATCCATACAGGAATTTGACATTTTTCTGCATAGGGGTTCCTCATACTCGATGAAATTCAGATCCATATATGTTTTATAAATTAGGCCTTCACATGAAACTGGTGACACTCTTCCTCCAGAACTGCAAAATTGAAAAGCAATATGTGTTTTTTTACTGAGAGACTGTCATTTGAAAGTTAGAGATATTAATGGTGTGCAGAGGGATACAAAAAAAAAAAAATGGTAAAACTTTACAAAGGGCTGTTGGGGAAATTTAAGACTGTGGAACACCTGATTTGTGAATCAATGTTTCATATGATTCTTTTTTTTTTTTTTTTTTTTTTTTTTCAAATTAAAACATGAGTGGGGGAAGATAAGTGATCAGATTTTGTCAAAAGTAAGAACACATTCGCTCTTAATCATACATGCATTGGTGTTGCCAACATCTGCACATGGGCGGCCCACTGTAAACTTCAGGCAAAAAACTGCACTTTTGTGGTGAATTCCACAAAACACAAAGGTGATATACTCCACCATAGTAGTGTCTCAGGATACCATGTTATCTCACCTGCTTGCCAGTGTTAAATATTAGAAGTCTCGAACTAAACAAGCAGTGAGTCAACAAACTGAAATTTGTTGAAAATTTTGTATTGAGAGTACTCACCTTTCCAGGACTGTGTATTCCCAATATCTAAAGGCTCTAAAAATTAGTGATGTGATAACTTTGTCATCAGTGACAGAGCCACAGCTGGTGTCTACAATTTTCAAATTAACTGAAAAGGGTTGCTTTCTGCTAAGATGATAATTGTGGACGTTTAGAAAATAAGATTTATATGTTGCTCACTTCACTTATTACATCTGTAAACATGTATTTTCTCTCACTATGGCTGCTAATGGGTTTTGCCACTTTGTAACAAAACTGTACATTTAGAGTGATAGACCATTTGGTCAGTCTCTGTTCTGAAACAAGAGCTCTGTTTCATGATGAGCACATTAGCCTATAGAGGTATGAAAATTTGTGCAGGAGGTGGACATTTTCTATTCCCTTCCAATTGATAGTGAAAAAAAGTGTTAACAGGAATGTCCTCAAATACACTTTGCCACGTGGAAAAAAGATAAAAGCTGATTTCAATGAAAATTTTTAAGAATGCTGCATACATAACAAAGTAGTTTGGATACATTACATCTGCCAACCTGATCCCTGGAAGTAATTGGAAAGCATGGTGCAGTAAGTGATAGGACATTTCTTGACAGTATTAAAATTTTCCACTGCTTGCTTAAGTCGTATCAATACATACTAGAGATGTGATATTAATTTTCAATCTAATCAACATGTCAGCATCTGAGAACAAAGTAACCCATTGTGGAAGCAGGATCTGATATTCATTATGTGCTTGTCATACCAAGTAAGTTAGGATGTGACAGCAGAAATATTTTGAAAGGCTCTCCTTGAATTAATCACTGTATCACTTTTCTCTTGTCGCAAAAACAATAATTTTTGGGTGTGGACAAGGAAGGCGAATGTTACATTGTTTTCAGTCCGTACAAGTAAGACCTGTATACAGTGCATCCAACTGCTTTTCTTACTGCACAAAGTAATCTGTTAAAAGCAAAGTTGAATGCCCTATATAGTAACAGTGAGATCAGTATTGCAGCATACTTGTACAATTTTTGGAAACAACGTGGAAACAGCTAACACCAAAGAATTACGTGCTGCTCACTATGATCTTACAATTAGTACAGTCTGGAAATTCATAGTTAATACAGTTTTATAGGTATCACTGATACTACAAAATGAAAGGAAAGCTGCAGGTCAAGTGTTTGTTATAACCTGTGGGACATTTCATTATAGTGCACACCTACAATGCATTTCTTTTGAAATTTGATTGTAGTTATGATATATACAGTTATTGGTTTGTTGATCAACTCATTTGTTGAGACTGCACAGCTTCAATAATCATGGAGGGAACAGTAGAGTTTCTACAAAAAATGCATTTTCCATTTTCTCCGTAACCATTGTAACTTTGGGTGAGTGAAGATGAATTGGTAGTGACAGGCGGAGTTACATACAACCTTGAAGTTCACAAAATGCTTTTACCTGTAATGAACCAGGTGCAGGAATATTTTTAAGTAACGCTCATGTCACATTTTGGTACTTTTCAAAGCAATTAGCTTCTTTGGATAATCACTTGTTGAAATGAATTGTGCATGCTGTAGCTGCAAGAGGGCACATGTTCAGAGAACTAGGTCATAGATTCTTTCAAAGAGTACGTAATGATCAAGACATTTTTCGAGCTAACGTATTCTCTACTTTGGTGAACTAATCTTACAATATGATCTTTCAACCTACATTGTTACCTTTCATTGTCAAAATTCAAATGGCTCTGAGCACTATGGGACTCAACTGCTGAGGTCATTAGTCCCCTAGAACTTAGAACTAGTTAAACCTAACTAACCTAAGGACATCACAAACATCCATGCCCGAGGCAGGATTCGAACCTGCGACCGTAGCGTCCTTGCGGTTCCAGACTGCAGCGCCTTTAACCGCACGGCCACTTCGGCCGGCCTTTCATTGTCCTTTATGCCTCAAACATTGCAGATCTTTATAATTGTAGTTATTTTCAAGATACAATAAATTTTGCTTTCAATAAGAAGGAAGATAACAAGAACTTAATACAAGATTTGTCAAATGCTCTGCGGGGAAAAATTATCTTCCCGACATTGTTCTGAACATTCTGCAGTAGAATTGCAGTGTCAGCAAATTACTATGGACCACCACCCCAAGAATTCAACCATGTAACTAAATCAAATTTTAATTACTACATGCATTTGAGATTTACAATTGCAGTAGCATTAGCCTGGGTTTGTGACAGACATTAACTGTTACATTACATTGAAACAACATTTCTTGCCCACAGCTATATCAATTTATTCATTACAACCAATTTTGCTTGCTACAGACGATTGTTAAGGTTATAACACATGAGATGTACATCATGTTATTCAGAATGTATTCAAAAGCAACTGTAACGTCCAATTAATCTCCATGTATAACTGATTCCATTTCCTGTCAGTGAATGTTACAGTTGCATTTGAATAGATTCTGAATAACATGATCAGATGTACATAATCTTGAAGGTGGTCTGAAGTGACCAAAATTGATACAGCTGTGTGCAAGAAATGTTGTTCAGAAAATTCTGAATAGCTGTAAACCACCACTTAACAAAATTGTTACATTTCAGTTGCTCAGTTCTTAACAGTTTATCTTCCATGCTTCCATTTTGTGTTCATGTGGCAGATGAATGAAATAAACATAGACACAGTTAGTTAAGGTTTGAAACACAGAAGTAGAAGTTGAACACTTAGCACCTGCATTAAATTGAATTCACTTACTGGCACCAAAGATAGTCCATACCAACATTGAGATTATAGTCTACTTGGTTCACATCACCAATCTGCAACTATGCTGCTATCACTAAGGTAACAATCTCATCATCCAAGGATCAATAAAACACATTAAATGATATAAAAAATATTTTATTTGATTATTAAGTCTCTTCAGGACACATTTCCATTACATACAGAAGTAACAAAAATGCTTGAAATCTTTCATAAACATAAGAAAACATACCTTAAGAAACAGAGGGAAACATTACACCAGTCATTCCCAAAAATCAAAAAGAGTATAAATATATGACAACCATTATGTTGTACATGAACCCACATTATTATAGACAGACACCAGCTAAAGGAAAAACCTTGAACAGACATATACAACAAGACAAGGACATATGTACAATTCAACTAAAATATGTGTAACATTTGGAAATAGTGGGTAATTTATCTTTGTACATACAACAAGAGAAAGAATCTCAACTGGAAATAAAGGATATGATAATGCTTCTAGGTGACATTTACATTCCTTAAGTTAAACAGTATTCTACTTATGTGACAGGATTACTTAGTGATTTATCTTATGAAATGCTATACATCATAATTCTTTCTCTGTAACTCATTATGAAAAACAAAAGCTTTACTGTCAGCTAATCCCAATACAACAAGAATGATCAGTGAAGAAACTTTTTTTTTTAATATATTTCATAATAAAATTACATAGTTAACAGAAATCCTTACAATTAAATCTGGACAGAGGAGATATCAACAGACTTTCACCAGGAAACCAACTGTTTCAAAAATAAATAAATAAAAATAGTAGAATGTAGGAGGAAAGTCCTGTTAACTAGCAGCTATGGAAGAGGCATGGGCAAGACCTTGTGGAAAAATTAGATGACAGGTACCAATACCATCTGCAATGAACAATACTAATGTTGACTTGGTTCCTGCTTATATGCAGTATGATGGCCCAACTGAACAGCTCCGTCAGGAGGGTCAATATGCAGCTAGATCAGCTGCTTCAGGCAACTACTTAGTCATGCATAGGTTCGGTTCCTGTTGATGCATTGGTAGGTGGGACTTTACGAGGCATGGTCAGCATCTGAATAAAAGGGGTGAAAAGTAAAATCTTGAGGGGGGGGGGGGGGGGGGGGCAGGCACAAACTTGCGGGAGTAACTAGTTTTTAGGCTACGAACTTATGTTATTAGGGCTATTGCAAATTTTGGTGGTAAGCATACCAGTAAATTAGCTTACTATGCCTATTTTCATTCACTGCTTTCATATGCTGTCACATTTTGCAGTAATTCATCATTAAGAGAGAAAGTATTCATTGCACGTAAGTGCAAATCAGAATAATGCCTGCAGCCCATCTAAGATCAGCTTGCAGACCATTATTTAAGGAACTCAGGATATTCACAGAACCTTCACTAAACAAATATTCACTTATGAACTTTTTTGTTGTTAATCATTCATCCCAATTCAAAAATAACAGCAAAGTGCATAGCTATAATAGTAAAAGAAAGTATGATCTTCACTATTCTGGGTTATATCTGACTTTGGGATGAAAAGGGGTGAATTACACTGCCACAAAAATCTTTGTTCATTTACCTAATAGCATTAAAAGTCTGATAGATAGCCAAACAACATTTGAATTTTTAGATATGATTTTTGCATATGAAGTAGTAACTGTAAAAAAACTGTAACAATAACATTCCACTATGAAATGTAGTATTCATGAACTATGGAATAAGTATTAATTTAATGTAATGTAATGAGCAGCTCAGTCAAATGGTAAAGGCCAATCCCATTCAGAATAAGATCGCAGCTGTGGTGCCTCTTTTATAGTCTCAGAGGATGTAATATGGCATGGTTAGTGTAAAGTTCTATATAGCATGCACAAGGCACAATCTCTCTGTTGGTAGCCTACAACTGAAAGAGCAAATGTTCCCGAGTTAATTGCATATGGTGTTCTAATGCTACAATCTTGAGAAGAAATTATACCTATTAGTGTAAGTGTGCTGTGTAACACCACTGTTGACTGTGGATGAATCTGGTGCAAGATCCCCTGTTATTTACTGCCTCACTACACACACTAAGCGTGGTCTATGCAGGTTTTTCTTAGATCAGATACAAAAGTTTACTAGAAGCACCAAAAACAAGACGACAGTCTCATCAACAAAGCTTTTATCAATACAGTTTGGTGATTGTGACAGCTACTACAATGCCAGGAGAGTGTAGTTGTGGGTTATACTGACAACAGGTTGTGTGCCTTGCATGCTGGCCAGAAGTGGAGACAGAGGACATGCGCAAAACATAAATGGCAATTCAATGCTGAAGAGTAGTGTGTACACTGTGCTGAAAACCCTGCACTTACAAGCACAAAAAAATTCTCAGAGCTATTGGATGGTTTCCTTACTTGTCTTTTGCGTATACATGGTCTCAGCTACTGTTTCCGCTTCCCAAGAGGTCTTGTATAATGGTCTCAATTTCTGCACAGGATGGTGTTGCAAATGAATGTTCCTTCTTTTCACATGTCTTCCTTACTGATTGGAACTGTCTCCGAATCCTGTATGTCTCATTTGGTGGAGCTGAAGTTACTAGAAAATGTGGACCAACGAGTTCTTTTTGCGATGTAATGCCTGCCCTCATTTCTTTAATCAATTTACCAAATGATGCAAGGAGAGAGCCAGCAGTTTCACTGCTAGCACTTCTTGCTACTTGTTGCACAATAGTCACCCTGTCTTCCAAAGCAGCTCGGTAGTCAACAGTGCTGCCAGCACCTGAAGTCTGCTGAGCAACTATTTGTGTTAACTCCTGCACAGATGACTCTCTGCAGAACTTGTCTTGCATAGGGAGCTTTACAGTTCCTTTGCTGATTTCCACTGCATGAATGTGTTCACAGAGGTTACTCTTGATCAAATTGTCTGTGCAAGTACACACACAACTATGCACACAGATCTGAAAAGAAATACAAAATAATACATTATACACACATGTGGATTAACATCTCTTAAATTGGCACAAATGGTTGTTACACCTAGGAATTTAACTGTTGAAAATAAGTGTACATACCTTGCACTCGGTATAGGACAATGGGCATGCAGTGCAAGAGTTCTCTGTATAGGTGACAGTACATGGGGGCCGATCAGAAACGGTGTATACATGCCATGTGCCATCTTCAGCGCAGTGTATCAGTTCCTTATTGATGCCAGCTCCTCTTCTGTGACTCTTACTTATTTCAGCACTGCGTGTAGTTCTCTCTGTCCCCTTACAAAGCCTTATTAATCTTTGAAAAAGTGAGTCCCTCGTTCTGTGCAACAGGGTCTGGATACATTTATCTACTCTGTTATTTATTTTCTTCAGTAAGTATGAGTATTTAAGAGTTTTATGGTTTGCTTCTAAGGACATACACTCCTGGAAATGGAAAAAAGAACACATTGACACCGGTGTGTGAGACCCACCATACTTACTCCGGACACTGCGAGAGGGCTGTACAAGCAATGATCACACGCACGGCACAGCGGACACACCAGGAACCGCGGTGTTGGCCGTCGAATGGCGCTAGCTGCGCAGCATTTGTGCACCGCCGCCGTCAGTGTCAGCCAGTTTGGCGTGGCATATGGAGCTCCATGGCAGTCATTAACACTGGTAGCATGCCGCGACAGCGTGGACGTGAACCGTATGTGCAGTTGACGGACTTTGAGCGAGGGCGTATAGTGTGCATGTGGGAGGCCAGGTGGACGTACCGCCGAATTGCTCAACACGTGGGGCGTGAGGCCTCCACAGTACATCGATGTTGTCGCCAGTGGTCGGCGGAAGGTGCACGTGCCCGTCGACCTGGGACCGGACCACAGCGACGCACGGATGCACGCCAAGACCGTAGGATCCTACGCAGTGCCATAGGGGACTGCACCGCCACTTCCCAGCAAATTAGGGACACTGTTGCTCCTGGGGTATCGGCGAGGACCATTCGCAACCATCTCCATGAACCTGGGCTACGGTCCTGCACACCGTTAGGCCGTCTTCCGCTCACGCCCCAACATCGTGCAGCCCGCCTCCAGTGGTGTCGCGACAGGCGTGAATGGAGGGACGAATGGAGACATGTCGTCTTCAGCGATGAGAGTCGCTTCTGCCTTGGTGCCAATGATGGTCGTATGCGTGTTTGGCGCCGTGCAGGTGAGCGCCACAATCAGGACTGCATACGGCCGAGGCACACAGGGCCAACACCCGGCATCATGGTGTGGGGAGAGATCTCCTACACTGGCCGTACACCACTGGTGATCGTCGAGGGGACACTGAATAGTGCACGGTACATCCAAACCGTCATCGAACCCATCGTTCTACCATTCCTAGACCGGCAAGGGAACTTGCTGTTCCAACAGGGCAATGCACGTCCGCATGTATCCCGTGCCACCCAACGTGCTCTAGAAGGTGTAAGTCAACTACCCTGGCCAGCAAGATCTCCGGATCTGTCCCCCATTGAGCATGTTTGGGACTGGATGAAGCGTCGTCTCACGCAGTCTGCACGTCCAGCACGAACGCTGGTCCAACTGAGGCGCCAGGTGGAAATGGCATGGCAAGCCGTTCCACAGGACTACATCCAGCATCTCTACGATCGTCTCCATGGGAGAATAGCAGCCTGCATTGCTGCGAAAGGTGGATATACACTGTACTAGTGCCGACATTGTGCATGCTCTGTTGCCTGTGTCTATGTGCCTGTGGTTCTGTCAGTGTGATCATGTGATGTATCTGACCCCAGGAATGTGTCAATAAAGTTTTCCCTTCCTGGGACAATGAATTCACGGTGTTCTTATTTCAATTTCCAGGAGTGTATTTCTATAAAGGCCAAGTCCAATTCTGTAGCTGTATGCCCACATATGTGCCCTCCATGAATATCTATCTTTAAAGTACTTGCCAAACTCCTCAGTTCCTTCCTCCTCTGCACACCAAGTAAGAAAGCCATCCAGCAGCTCTGAGAATTTCTCTCCATCTGTCTGTAAGTGCAAAGTTTCCAGAGCTTTGAATACAGTACTCCTCAGCATTGCATTCCCATTTAGTTTTGCACATATATTCCATCAACGTGCGAGGTACATAACAATTAAGTTCACTATGGCCCATAACTACACTCCAGGCACTGTAGTAGCTGTCGCAGTCATCAGACATGAATACCTGTAAATGTTAATGCTATAGTTATTTTCAGCAAGCAGTGGATCAAACATTCTCTAATGAAACTGTCTTCTTACCTTTGTTTTGATGTTTCCAATACATTTTTTAATCTGGTCAAAGAAAACTTGCATGGACCTTGTGTCAGTATGTGTACTGAGGCAATAAGAAACTGGACATCCAGCACCAAATTCATCCACGGTCAACAGTGTGGTAAGATAAAATTTATGCTTATTAGTGCCATGTGTGCTGTCTATCAAAACTTTTTCTGCACAGAATTTTTTTGCCATTTTCTGCTGATACTCAGTCATAAGGACTATCATAAAGTCACTTTCTTATAATTTGTTTCCATTATCCTCAGTGCCTTGGGCTTTGTAATAAATCACCGGGGAATCTTTCCCTAAGCGCTCTTGTTGTCTCACCCACAGATCAACACTGGTTGCATCATCTTGGTGTGCACTACTATCGCCCCACTTGTATTCTTTCCTAATATTTCTAGTATCTTGTTTGCTTAAAAGATGAACTCTTCTGAAGAGTCCAACATGAATGCTCTCTCTCACTTTCTTCAAAATTGTAGTATCAGGAACACCTTGTGCAATTAATTCAGCAACCATTGCCCTGTCAGCTGTGGTCGGATGTAGGCTACCCACAGAGAGACTGTGTCCTGTGTGTGTCCTGCAGAACTTGACATTAACCATGTTAGATGACACATTTTTTACTACCAAACAGGCAGGGCAGGTGCCACCAATTTTGATTGAAGGTTACCTTAACCTTCTGCCTGAAGCTGTTTTGTCAGCATATCCAGAATGGTGGCAAACAAAATAATCACATTTCTGTTTTCCCCTTGGTCTTATGAAGGAAACCTTCTCTTCAGCTTCCATCTGTTCCTTCCACAGAAAGAACTCTGAAAATAAAATTACAATGCATAAGAAATACAAACTTAAGTACAGCATTTGTGTGTTATTCTGGGGAAATAATTTAGTTGAAATACACAAGATAACACTGAGTAAGATCAAAACATATTAGCAGCTCTCTAATAATTATTATAAGCAAGGTGCCTGAGAAATAATGGTAATGGAGACAGTCTCTCCTACTCATGTGTCATAAGAATCTGAAAATGGTTGTGGTATGTATGTACCTACAATCAATGTCAGACTGCTTTATGCCAACATTCCAAACTAAGCCTAGGGCTACACTACAGATCAGCCTGTCACCACCACCACCAAGATTTAGAAACATGTAGCAATCTGGGGCAAATCCCGATTAACAACTTAATAAGTCCAACAGTTTAGAGTAGTTTAAGTTATACACTGAAGATATATTGCCAATCATTGATTACCCTATGATACTTTCTTACCTATATTTACATAAATGATACCCAACATTAACACTAATAATTACTAAATAATATCATAAACTCACTGGAAAGTCCTACATATACAATGTACAACATCAGTTATCTGGCAAATACAAATAATACACTATACTTTTGTTTCCTCACCTTCCACAGAATTAAATGTCATTTCTTTGCACTCCATTTTCTGTTAGTGAACACACTCCAAATGTTGTATCAGTTCTTGCCTCCGAGAGCATCTAAATGTATTGTACTTGGTACATGTCATCTAAATAACAAAAAAACAGGTTTTTGCTTAATATCTTAATAGCGTACTGCAACGGAAAAAGAACGTGTAAATACAATTAATGCACTTATTCATCCATCATGTTTCATACTGCCAATTATGAAGGAGAATCTTCAGGGATGTGGAACAACACAGTGAAGCCGTGGTGAGAAACTAGGGCCTGCATTACTTAAATATCTAAAATACGTTATTTGTGCTTGGTGATATCTCCATAACGTTTTCGCCAATACAGCACGCTTCACTATGACCCAGCCATCTGCTTGCAGTTACATTAAGATTCACGCAGCATTCATATGGTGACAGAGAGGTAACCAACTTGCCTCCTACCTTTCCAGACGCGAAATTGTCTCTCTTCATGTGTTTGTTTACGTCTGTTACCAACTTGTCGCAAATATTACATATTTCTTTCCAAGGCTGTGCATAAATATTCTTGCGATGCTTCACCCTCATATGTCGGTACAAGCTTTTTCTTGGGAAATACGGAAGCGTCCGATCCCACCCGTCTGCTTTGACCCATGACGTCACAAATATGGCGGAAACAAAAAAACACACACACACTTTCCACAAGAAGCCTAATGACACTAACGGGACAAGCGCGGGAAATGGGGTGTTTTGGGTGGGGGCAAAGTAAATATAAACAAATTTAGACGGCTTGCGTAGCTACAACGTGTAAGTGAAGACAGCCATGCATGAATACCCACCCACCTCCCCAGGGGTCGTAACCCCTGCAACCCATAGAAGATAAAGATGCTTCAGTAGCTGATTAGAGCTTTTTGTCTTTTTTTAAAAAAAAATCTCACGGGATAGAACGAACAGATCAGAAAGATAAATATAATAAACTAAAACAGAAATTGGAGGAAACAGATAATTAAAATAAGTAATAAGTGTTTTTAAATTTTAAAAAAATCTCACGAGATAGAACGAACAGATCAGAAAAGTAAATAAAATAAGATAAAACAGAACTGGAGACAGCCACACTCAAACTAAACTCCGCGCCGTCATGACGTCACACACGACAACACCCTTACGTCACGGGTCAAAGCCGACGCGTGGGATCGGACACTTCTGTCGACCCTTTTCATGTATTAAAATTTGTTCCACACACGTCACACAAGCCTGCCTCACCACGAGTCCGTTCAACATTGTCCATAGTGTACCTTGCGACGATGAATTAAGAAAAGCACAACATCAATACACACACCAATATAGTTCCCGCGAAAATCATACGAAGCGTTCAAAGATCTACCTACAACCAGCTACGTCTCATTGGCTCTTACCTCCATGGTATAATGCCTCGTCGAGAACGAATAGAGGGAGACGCCGTGACGTCACAGCTGCGAAGCCGAGGGTAGCCATCTCAATCCGACCAAAACATTGCTGCTGTAAGCTTGTGCGCATAGGCTTGTCACTCGCTTTTGGAAGGATTTTGCGCAATTATGGTGACGTGTGTGGTGTTCGGGTGTACGAATCGTTCTGATAGTGATGCAAAATCGAAGGGAATAACATTTCATGTGTAAGTTGTCTCGTTAAGTGTGATTTTACAACTTCATTGTGAATGAACGTGTGCTACATCGGTACTTGTCCTATAGCGTGTTTTTCTCCTGTATGAATTTAGATTTCCTAAAAATGAAAGTCGGAAAGCTTTGTGGGAGAATGCTGTGAGGAGGAAGAATTGGCGTGCGTCTAAATGGAGCACTATATGTTCTCAGCATTTCCGAGAAGAGGACATAGACCGAACTTCCCTTTCAACAGTAAGGCTCCGAGAAAATGCTGTACCATCAGTTTTCCCTACACACCCAAAACATTTGCAAAAGGTATGTTAATTCAAAGAATTAAATTCTTAGTTTTCAAGTTTACGTTTCAGTATAGTACGTACGTATCGTCGATAATCGAAGTGTTAACTCACTTTGTCTTCATCATGTACCAAGTTAAAAGCTAACACTACATTAACTGGCGTAAAGTATAGGCCTAAACAGGACACTGTGTAGATTTGCCATTCTATGTACCGTATTTCAGTAAATATTGGTGGTAATGAACAGTGTTTCCCAGTAGTGCAACGTAACTGAAATGTCAGAGTACGTATTACAAACAATATGTATTTATGGGGCTTTGGAGGGGGGTATAGCTAACTTAGTTTTCAGTTTCTATCAGTGTGCGATTTGCAGGGGGGGGGATGGGGGGGATTTCCCCCCCCCCCTCTGCATCAGACCATCCCCTCCTCTGGTTTTAGTTTATGCATCCCAACCTAGGAATGTTTATTTCCCACGCACTGGAGTAAAACTTCATAAATAATTTAAATTTGTGGAGCCGAACACTGAAAATTTTTAATAAGTCTTACTATTAATATGTTTCAGTTTTCTATCATCAGAATAAGTACAACATTTTCACAAATGTGCCTCTACTTTTTGAATTCCCCTCGTATATCTGTATCCGAATGTAGATGATTTTGTAAATAAGCTTTACCCATAACGTACTTTTAAAGATATAACAAAGGATGGCTTTTCTGATACTGCATACGCGTCAGTAGTGAGTTTCGGCATTAACATCTATTTATAAATAGCTGTTTAACCATGCGTAACGCCACGGTCCAAGCTAGTAACATATATAATTCTACTAACCCCCTAAGACATTCCCTCCCCCCCCCCCCCCCCCCCACTGGTAAAAGCACAAATCCCACCCTGTTTCCTATTATTTAGTTTGTGATACACGTTTATTACAGAATTAACAAAATTGTATCGTTTACATTGAAGGCTAGCTATTCGGAATATTACATTAAAAACTATTTTTAATCAGAAAAAACGCGGAATTTCGCCTTTACGAGATTTTATTTTAAACAAAAACTTTAAAACAACCAATCTGATGACGTTACATGCGTATATGGTGCAATTAGCAGCTGTAATACACGCAGCGCTATAGCACACTGGCAATGTTTTGATCAGAGTGTCATGGCAGCGAGCCACGCCCCCATGGCTTCAAAACGTAGTACGGCTGGGATACGTAGCGCCATCTCCCCTTATTCTTACTTCCATGTATTATACTGCCTGCGTAAAACTAATAAACGTTTTGTCAAACTTAACTATGCTTGCCAAATATTTGACCGTGAACGGAGATGTTTCATGTGCTTGTCAAGCATAGAGCATGTTTGATGTGTAAAGTTTGACAAGATGGCGGACGTTGTTTGTGTTGGTTCGTCGCATGTGTGTGGTGAAAAGTTATTTTACTACAATGTATGTAACTGTATCGTGGGTATCCACAACCATGAAAACGACGATCAAGGCCAAAAACAACACAGCAATGACAGTTACCAAAATGGCTGAGGTATCAGATATTTCCCAGCAATATTTTACGCTGGGAGGGGTTATGAACAAAATCGCTGTTGACGCATAACATAAACTAGAGTGCAATGAAATTAAAGAAATCGAAATTCTCCGGTTCTTCTGTGGATGATGCGTGGTATATGTTCCTACTTTATGGTATTTTTATTAACTGTCATTAGAGGTGAAAGTGAAAAGCTTCAATTTTGGCATACATCCCTCTTTTTCAATTTGAGAGCGAAGTAACTATGCAAGTCCCCCATTAAACGTTTCACTGTCCATCCGCAGAAAGTTGATGTAATGACAAGGTTCTGAGAGTAAAATTTCCATTAACAGGTTTTCGTGTGTATATTTCTCTCATATTTTAAACTATTCCTTGGACCAACATCTTGTTTTCGATTTCCTCTTCTTACTTACCCAAAAGTCAATGCCAGGACGGAAAAGTACCTGAAAGGAGGACCAATTACGTTTATTAGGTATGTACAACTTACGTCTACCTGCATGTGTCATATTGATGTGAGGCACTTCATATAGTGAAGAATATCGAGACATGACACTGTACGATCTTATATTGTAGAGCTAATTTTTGCGATTTTTGAGCTAGATAAATCTAAAGTATGTTTGAGTAAAATGTGAGTTTATATATACACATTAGTACTATATTCATCTGCAGCGAAAAGTTATACATAATGTCAGATTAACATGTTCTGTTTAATTCAGTTTCTTAAACTCGTGTGTATCTAAGTACTACTATTTGAGTCAGTTTCGTACATTGTGATTTTCTATTTTTGTTTCCCAAAAGATGAATAAAGAGTCAAAATATGGCTCCAGAAAATAACAAGCAATGTCGTTCCTACAAAATATTTGCAGGTGTGCTCTGAACACTTTGCAGAAGACTGGTTTGATAGGGAGAGGTTCGGATATGCGTAGTTAGTCTGATGCTGTGCGAACCATTTTTTATTTCCCACAGCATCTGTTGCCGAAAGTGACATCAAGAAAATCACCAACAAAAAGAAATTCATTAAGAGCCAATATGTGTTGATTTTACCATACTAGTAGGCCCTACTCATGGAAGAGAGGAGATTGCTGAGATATGGTTTAGCCACAAGGCAAATGTCCTGTGTTCAAGTCTTGGTATGGCACAGTTTTAATAACCCAGAAAATTTCATACCAGCCCAAACACCACTGCAGAGTGGCTGTGGCAAAATCATATCTCCACAGTATCTTCTCTTACAGGAGTGCTGGTCTTGAAAGTTTCTCAGGAGAGCTTCTGTGAAGTTCAGAAGGTAGGAGGTAGGGTAGTGGTGGAAGTAAACCTGTGAGGAAGGTTGGTGTGTATTGCTTGGGTAGCACTTGCCTGCGAAAGGCAATGGTTCTGAGTTAGTGTGTCGGGAACACAGCTTTAAATTGCATGTTTGTTTCAAAATTGTGCTACTTCTTTACTCGTACAGTAGCGTATTTTCTTTCGTATGAAATCAGATTTTCAAAAGATGATGGAAAAGCACTGTGTCCCTTGAGGAGAAAAAGTACTGGTAATTATGTAAATGGAGTATTTTCAAGAATGTCGCTTTCAACCGTTCATCTTAGGGAAATTTCTGTGCCACCTAATTTTTCTGCTAACCCAAAATGTTTGAAAACTGTGTGGTAATTCATGGATTCCAAGTTCATGTTTCTGTACAAAATATATGTACCACAGGTAATCGATAAGCATTGAATGATCTATTTCCTCAATATTCATGTGCTGAAGTCATATACTCATTTTTAATTTAAGTCCTAAAATATAAATAAGATGCTATGTAGCTTTAAAATTCCAGTTATTTCCATAAACATTGGTATTTGCAGAAGCATGTTCAACAGTAATGTTACTTAAATGTGCATGTTACTTTATTCAGTGTGTTGTGTTGTATTTTATCACACTGTCTTTTGTTAATTTATGGGTAATTAAGCCCGCCCAGTTAGCAGTGTGGTCTAATGCACTGCTTTCTGGGCAGGAAGCTGCCCAGCAGATTAGTGTCGAGGTCCAGTGAGCTGGCCAGCCTATGGATGAAGGTGGTTTTCCATCTGCCTCGGCGAATGCGGACTGGTTCCTCTTATTCTGCCTCAGTTTCACTGTGTCAGCGATTGCCGTGCAAATACTGTCTCCATGCGCGTGTACACCATAATTACTCTACCACACAAACCTTGGGGTAACACTCGTCTGGTGTGAGACGTCCCCGGGGGGAGGGGGGGGGGGGTGATTCACTGGGGGCCAAACCGCACAATAACCCTGGGTTTGGTGTGGGGCAGCAGTGGTGTGAGTGGACTGCTGTAGCCTGTTGTGGGGTTGTGTAGCACTGCGAGCTACAGCGGGGACAGAGCCTCCCTGTCGTTTCTAGGTCCCCAGTTCCGTATAATACAATACAATAGGTAATTATGTTTCAGTAGTAAATGATTATATCATAAATTTTGTTTAAGTGTGTTGATTTTGGGAGCATTCAGAAATCCATTCAGGTCTTTTGAATAAATGAATTTCAATCTCCACCCCCGTGAGCTCCTGGGTCAATTCTAGCATCGGATTCCACGTCCACCCATCAGCGTTGACCAGTGACGCTGCATGTGGTGTCATTCGTTTTTGATGCGAAGGACAGTGGCCTGTTATTAAATATTATCTGTGGTTTTATTTATATCTGATGTAAACTACGCTGTTTCTTGCAGATATGTTGTTATTAGCAAAGATGTGGTTAGACAGGAACCTTAAAACATAAAACACTGCAAGTTAAAACATTAGCAGTCATAAGGAATTGAGGAAGCTCCAATTCCACCCGTCTACTTTTATCCATGATGTCATATTTTGAGTAAACTGCGTGGTTTACAAGAGTTACTTAAGACGACAACAAATAACATGTAATACAATTACATCCTTTAAGGTGAAGATCACATACTTAAAAATGACTCGAAATATTAAAAGCAGCCAATGAATGGAAATTAATGGGACAACTGCTGGAATTAGGGGGTTATGGGCAGGGATGACCTAAAAAAGGTAAAACTGTTATCATTTCAACGCTGCCAGAAAATCCAACAAAAATGCACACGAATTCCTATGGAATAAATTGAACAAAAAATACAGAAAAAACCAAATTGAAGTTGAATAATTTATTTGACCACCAAAAGTGCAGTCCTCCATCATGTGTTGCAGGTGATAAATGCGTAATGAATTACCGGAAATGGAACATGGCGAGATGCGTTGACTTTGTCAACTCTCAACTAAGTTGTCACATTCCAATGTGACCTCGGCCTCAGTCTTTGCTACAGTGTAGACTGTCATGACATAGTTTTTCTCCATATCGAATACAAATGCAGTCAGCCACACCCTGTCGTGCATCATGAAGTTACCAACTGCAGTACACAATAGAAGACAGGTACACTGTAACAGCATTTAGACTGTGTATGGGTCAGATGAGGACAGCGATACCAGAACCCCTCTTCCCTCACTCAAAAAGATGTGTGTGAAATAGTAAGCATAGTTAACAAGTATCATAGTTTACATTAGTTACTAAGATGAATGTAGGTTGTCAAGAGTCAAAGCAGATGTATGGAATCTGACTGTTCACGTGACTCCAATCATATTTGTAATCTTAGTTCTCACAAAAATATATTTTGCTGTTTTTTTGCAAATGTGGTATGATTTCCATGGATTTGGTTGGGCATGCACTGAAGTGTACAGCCCAGGTCAATTCTAGTTTACCTTTACCATACTTTTTTCCATCAGTAAGTGCATATTGTTATTTCTTTTGAGATTTATTTTTTTTGTTTCAGGTCTCAGTACTTGAGCTTATAGGTCAAGTCAAATTGTTGATTGCATCATCTGTTATGTTTCGTGTTTTTGAAGTAGCACATAGAGTGAAATGAAAAAGTGCAATCCCTTACAAAATAACAATTTACAACCTTTGGAAATAACAGATTTCAGCTATCAGTCGTCCTTTGGAATATTTATTGGCAGATCTAGATTTCGCCTTGCAACTAGCCATTCTCAATGCTACGAATACAACAGGTACATAGTTAGATGATGTCATAAAAAAGTTGCAATTAATGGCTTAACTCATATGGTTTGTATATTACATACCATAATCCTTTTTTTGGTCAATGCATGTAATGCCTGTTGGTCTGGCCTTGTACGCAGTTCATGGAATACTAATATTTGCAGAAGGCAGGCTGTGTGGAGAACACCATCTATGTGAACTACATATAAACCTCAATGGAAGTAAAATTCTTACGTTGTCGTTAGACTTATTTCATCTTTATCATCAAGTAATAAAAGCACATTTGCTTAAGACAAAACATAAAGTGCCGACTTTGACATCCAATGGGAGGTTGCTGCATAAGTGTGAGAGGGCAGGTTCCTCAACCTCCTGGAAGAGCTCGAAATCTTCTGCCATTACAAAAATACCGACAGCAACCTGATTAATGATCAGGTAGTTGTGAAAAATGCTCGGTTCTGGGAGTTGTTCGGGGACTTGTTGATGGGAACCGGTGTAGGGTTTGACCCAGGGGGAACGAGGTAAGCACCTACCATCTTACCAATATGTAGCAACCATTTGCAGTATACTATATGAGTACGATGGGTATAATTCTGAACCAATAGAACTTCTTCCATGATACGTTAGGTCAAATGCATAAACAGTATTATTAACAGCAACTCCATATATTGGCTGTTTTACATTTACAACGAAAATCAGCTTTAAGAAAGAAAGAGGTTGGCACCCTCTGTATCTATAGCAGAATAGTCAAATTGCAATAACCATGCATCTAACTGATGTTTGACACTGTCTATGAACTATTTAGTAAATAAGACTAACTATATACTTATTAGATTTTAATAAAGGGAGATATAATATAAAAATAAATATATCTAAGCCATATCAACCAGTAGATGTATGCAGCATGTGTCCTCCAATGTTTTTTAAAAAATTAAAAAAGTTTTACCCTCCTTACGTAATTTAAATGTTTCAATAATAATAATAACAGACTCACAAGGAGTGAACATGGTAATTTTATTACTTGACGATAAAGATGAAATAAGTCGGATGACAATGTAAGAATTTTACTATGTTCCATTTCATGTAATTAAATTTGAAGTGGTTTACTTTAATTGAGGTTTATATGTAGCTCACATAAATGGCGCCATATAACCAACCGATGTGTTCTCCACACAGCCCGGTTTCTGCAAAAATTAGTATTCCATGAACTGTGTACAAAGCCAGACTAACAGGCATTACGTGCATTGACCAAAGGAGGATTGTGGTATGTAATATACAAACCATATGATTTAAGCCATTAATTGCAACTTTTTTATGACATTATCTATGTATGTACCTGTTGTATTCTTAGCGTTGAGAATGGCTAGTTGCTAGCCAAAATCTAGATCTGCCAATAAATATTCCAAAGGACGACTGGTAGCTGAAATCTGTTATTTACAAATCAAAACAATGATCACTGCGTGCAACAGCCTCTGAATGGAGGGCCTGATGAATTTATAACCTGTAAAAACCACATAACATAATGGGACATGGAATCAACAATTAAAATTGACCTATACAGCTTAGTTACAAATGCCGACTCCAAAATTTTAAATCTTAAAAGAAAGCACGTCACAGACCTATCACAAAAACACAAAAAAATAACAAACCTTGGAATCGACGACTAGAATTTACCTATGTGGGTGAATTATAAGTATCAGTTCCAAGATTTGTTACTTTCTACATTTTGTTTTGGATGTGTGCACTGTTATTTTTTAGGAATTTCATTTGTCTATACTACTGTGAATAATGAAGTACTTTGTAATCGATAAGCAGATATGACCTATGTAGGTGATGTCTGCTTGGCAATTCAAGGTCTTGGCAAACAACGTGTTATATTTGCAGTTTTGCAATATGTATCCCCAGCTCCTTCAGCATTTCTGTTTTCTGTTGTTGCTATCCTAGGAATAGTGTGTTATTTATCACATTTCTGCAACAGAACTTAAAATGACACCAAACAATTACATCTTTAACGAATAGCAGTCCACACCTAAAGAAAATGACACATTGTGATGAAACACTGAATCAACAAGTACAATGATACTATACATTAAAATTCTCAAAGACTGGACAGTCTAGTTACCAATTCCAAAATTTTCTATTTTTTCATGAATTTCTGTGTAGTGCCTCTTCCTTTAGGTTTTCTATGTTGCTGTTTTCTCCTTATTTCCTATTTATGTCCTTTACACATTTTCTTTATATTACTGTTTATTTCATTATCTGTTTGTTGTGCTCGAGTTTAGTTTGCCCTTGTCCTAAATGCCAACTTTCGTGTGATTGTCCCCTTAGATTCAGTATTTTTTATTAAGAATTACTGGTATTCCATATATTACTAGTTGATGCGTGGTATTGTGGTAGACTTCAAAGATTGTCTGTAGTTCTTTCACTTATATGATGATTTATTTCATCCCTTCTGTTTTTTTCTGTTACTTTCTTTTTACCCCCAAATTCTTTGCAGTATAATTTGTGGCTGTGCAATTACTCGTGTGAACTGTGGCTGTATTTTATCATACACTGATCAGCCAGAACATTATGACCACTGACCTACTATCGATATAAACTCATGCAGGCCATAGCAGTGTCACATGGCTAGGAATGACTGCTAGTCAAGACACACAAGCAGTGCATGCAATATCAGTGTTGAGTGTGCAGCCCGTGTAGAATGGGGAAGATGCATGACCTATTGGACCTATTTGACCAAGGCCAGATTGTAATGGCTCGGAGGCTTGGCACGAGCAGTTTGGAAATTGCACGACTTGTCAGGTGCTCGAGGACTGTCTTCAATACATGGCGAAACCAAGGTGAAAACCCCCTGCGGATCCGGGGGTTAGAATAGACCTGAGGTATTCCTGCCTGTCGTACTAGGTGACTAAAAGGAGTATCGCACATTGCGTTCTTTATGCGATGGGCCCCTGTAGGGTTTGACCGCCATTCTTCAAAATTTTCCCGAAGAGCAAGCCAATTGGGGAAGGGAGCCTTACAAGGTGCATCATATCCATCGAGCATTGAGATCTTTAGCCCACTTTCTCGTTGTTGCATTGTAGTCCTGCCCATTCTTCACATTTTGGGTGAGGACACCTTCGTGGGTGCGTTTTCCACCATGCACTACGCAGTGTCGATTTCTGCTTTGACGATGACCATGGACTTCTTTGCACCTGATATCCAGCATGGTAGCCAGTCCGTTGTGGTGGGGCTGCCATGTACCCTGTTGGTTGTAGCCCCCTGACCACACAGGGATCGCTCTGCTGATGCCTTCACCATTAACTCCCCACGTATGCCAAGGGGTAGGTGCCTATCCCCCTGAGGCATCGGGACTCCCGGCAATGGCCAGGTGGCCTTTGCTGTGGCTGGGTGGCGCCCGTGGTGAGGGCCCCTGGTCGGAGTGGGTACATCAGGGCTGATGATGCGCGATGAAGTGTAGTCCATCGTCTCTTGCTGGTGGTGAAACACCAGCAGTCTCTAATCAACCATGAGCTCAGTTCAACACACAGAAGTACGACCCCAAATTGTTCCCCTCCCTGGCCATACCTTGGGAGGAACGTCAGGCTGAGGATGGCAGCAGATCTTATTCACCCCAGTACCTTGTATGTTCGAGAGCTGATGGGGAATCTTTCATGACAATGAAGCCTCCGTTTTTTGTTGAGCATTTAGAGGACAAGTTCGGGGAGGTGGAGGGCTTCTCCAAAATGAGATCTGGGTCAGTCTTGATCAAAACAGCATCCTCTGCCCAGTCATCGGAGTTACTCGCTTGTGGCAAGCTGGGGGATGTTTCTGTAACCATCATGCCCCATAAGAGCTTAAATATGGTCCAGGCTGTCATATTTCAGAGAGACCTTCTTTTGCAGTCCAACGATGAGCTGCACATAAATTTAGAGTGGTGAGGTGTACATTTCGTCTGGTGTGTCCACCGGGATACGAAGGATAATCAGGTTGCCACCGGTGCCTTCATCTAGGCCTTTGAGGGTGATACATTGCCCGAGAAGGTCAAGGTGATGGTCTATTGGTGTGGTGTAAAGCCCTATATCCCTCCTCCCCCCCCCCCCCCCCCCCCCATGCAGTGCTTTAAGTGCTGGAAGTTCAGTCAAATGTCTTCCCGCTGTACTTCCAGCGTCTCATGCCGAGATTGTGGACACCCATCACACCCCAATACTCCATGTGCCCCACCTCCCATCTGTGTCAGTTGCAGAGAGCACCATTCGCCTTGCTCGCCTGGCTGGAGGAAAATGATGGAGTACAAGACCCTGGACCGACTGTCTTACACTGAGGCTAAGAGAAAATTTGAACACCTGTATCCGGTGCGTATGACATCGTCTTACACAGCTGCTACAACAGTTTTGGCACCATCAGCTCCGCCAACCCAGGTCACCTCCCAGAGCCGGAAGACTACACCTGCCCCCTTGATGGTGGGGGGCATTTCCCTCCCTGTTGCTCCTGCACCACTTACTTCACCCCCCACCCCTCCCAACCATCGGGGACGTCCGTCCCCACTTCTAATCTGGAGAAGCGTAAGTCTTCTTCAGCTTCTCTCACTAGGAAGGGGTCCCTTGGGTCACTCCCTTCCCAGGTTTCTTCTAGTGGGAAAGACGACACCTGCCAGTCACTGAAGGGCCCAAAAGCAGCTGGTCGTAAGGCTTCATGGTCATCCTCAGTCCCGGAGACTGAGCCAGTGAAGTCCTCCTAGCCAGGGAAACCCGAGGAGCAGCGAGAGAAATCCAAAAAGAAAACCCCTAAGACCAAAGAAATTGCAGTGGCACCCACACCACCACTACCTACAAGCTCTGTGGCTGAAGATGGGGTGGAGATTTTGGTGTCCGCTGAGGACCTAGATCTCGCCAGACCCTCAGAGACAATGGACACAGGCTTCTCAGGCAATAAATCAGTAACAGCAGGTGACTCTGAGGCGTAAACTGCCTCATTGAATGTTCCATGCCTTCCCAGTCTCATGATGTCATCCTTCTGTGGAACTGCGGTGGTTTTTTCACCACCTGGCTGAGCTACGGCAACTGTTAAGCTTTACACCTACTATCTGCAGTCTTTTTGGGTACCAGACCGCAATAGGTATCCCCAGTGTTACCATAAATGGTGAGTTATGTACCGATACAAAAGCGATTGCCGAGCACTTTGCTCGAGCCTCTGTGTCGCAGAATTACGCCCCAGCCTTTCGCACACTCAAGCGGCGGCTGGAAGGGAATGTCCTCTCATTCACTATATGCTGCACTGAACCCTATAGTGCCCCATTTACAGAGTATGAGCTACTCAGTGACCTTGCACATTACCGAGCGAGGTGGCGCAGTGGTTAGCACACTGGACTCGCATTCGGAAGGATGACGGTTCAATCCCACGTCCAGCCATCCTGATTTAGGTTTTCCGTAATTTCCCTATATCACTTCAGGCAAATGTCGGGATGGTTCCTTTGAAAGGGCACGGCCGATTTCCTTCCCCATCCTTCCCTAACCCGAGCTTGTGCTCAGTCTCTAATGACCTCGTTGTCGATGGGACATTAAACACTAATCTCCTCCTCCTCCTTGCACATTGCCCCAACACAGCTCCTGGTCCTGATTGCATCCACAGCCAGATGATTAAACATTTCTCATCTGACTACAAGCGACATCTTCTCGTCATCTTCAACTGGCTCTGGTGCTATGGCGTCTTTCTGTCACAATGTCGGGAGAGCACCATCATCCCGGTGCTCAAACCTGGTAAAAAACCACTTGATGTGGATAGCTATTGGCCTATCAGCCTCACCAAAGTTCTTTGTAAGCTGTTGGAATGTATAGTATGTCGGTGGTTGGGTTGGGTCCTGGAGTCACGTGACTTGCTTGCCCAACGTCAAGGTGGCTTTCGCCAGGGTCACTCTACCACTGATAATCTTGTGTCCATCGAGTCATCCAAACAGCCTTTTCCAGATGGCAACGCCTGATTGCCGTCTTTTTGACTTTACATAAAGCATACGACACAACTTGGCGACATCATCTCCTTGCCACATTGTTTGAGTCGGGTCTCCGGGGACCACTCCCAATTTTTATCCAAAACTTCCTATCTCTCCGTACTTTCCATGTCCATGTTGGTGACTCCCATAGTTCCATCCATATTCAGGAGAATGGAGTCCTGCAGGGCTCTGTATTGAGTGTGTCTCTATTTTTAGTGGCCATTAACGGTCTAGCACCAGCTGTCGGGCCATCCGTCCCACCTTCTGTGTATGCAGATGACTTCTGAATTTCGTACTGCTGCTCCAGTACTGTTGTTGCCAAGCGGCGCCTCCAGGGAGCTCTAGCCCATGGTTTCCAGTTTTCAGGCACAAAGTTGTGTGTCGTGCACTTCTTTCAGTGTCATACCGTTCATCTGGAACCTGCACTTTACCTTAATGACGATCCATTCACTATAGTGGAGACATATCAATTCCTAGCACTGGTTTTTGACGCTCGATTGACTTGGCTCCCTCATCTTCGTCAGCTTAAGCAGAAATGCTGGCAGCACCTCAATGCCCTCTGTTGCCTGAGCAACACCAATTGGGGTGCAGATCGCTCTATGCTGCTGCAGCTCTACAGAGCCCTTGTCCAATCCCGAATTGACTTATGGTGTCTTATGGTTCATCAGCACCTTCAGCATTTCATTTACTCGACCCTGTGCACCACTGTGGGGTTCGATTAACGGCAGGAGCTTTTAGGGTGTGTCCGGTGACCAGCGTCCTGGTGGAGGCTGGTGCCCCTCCACTGCAGATCAGACGTGCCAACTGCTCACCAGTTACGCAGCACACATTCATAGTTCCCCTGAGCATCCGAATTATAGTCTCCTTTTTCCACCCTTGGCAGTCCATCTCCCATATCGGCGGTCCAGATCGGGGCTAACAATTGCAGTTCGCGTGCGGTCCCTTCTCTCCGAACTGGAGTCCTTCCCTTTACCACCTCTACTTGCAGTCTGTTCACGTATGCCTCCATGGTGTGCACCTCTGCTGCAGCTTCGTGTGAACCTTTTGCATGGCCCTAAGGACTCATTTAACCCCGCTGCTCTCCGCTGTCACTTCCTCTCAATTTTTGACATGTTCCGGGGCTCTGAAGTGGTTTACACTGATGGCTGATGGTCATGTAGACTTCGCATAGGTTCATGGAGGACATACTGAGCAGCACTCCTTGCCAGTTGGCTGCAGTGTTTTCACTGCAGAGTTGGCAGCCATATCTTGTACTCTTGAGTACATCTGCTCATGCTCTGGCGAGTCATTTCTCCTGTGTACTGACTCATTGAACAGCCTACAAGCTATCGACCAGTGCTACCCTCTCCTCCCTCTGGTAGCGTCCATTCAGGAGTTCATCTATGCCCTGGAACAGTCCCGCCGTTCCATGTTGTTTGTGTGGACCCCAGGACATGTCGGAATCCCTTGCAATGAATTTGCCGACAGGCGACGCGGAAACCGCTTCTGGAGATAATCATCTCAGTGTCGCTGTGACTCCCAAATGACAGTCGTCCACCTCTTGCTGGACTGCCCACTTTTAGCCACTCTGCAGCAGGCTTTTAGCTTTCCCAGCTCCCTGCCTCCACAGCAGCTTTAGTTTTACATTTTACCTGTGAGAGTGGGTCTTATACTTCTATGTAGGTTTTAGTGCATGTCCTTTGTCCCTCTGTGTCCTCCACCCTAGTGCTTTTAGGGTGGAGGTTTTAATGTGTTGCAGAGTGGCGGGCTTTCCCTTTTTATTCTCGTGGTTGGCCAGCCCTGTAATCTGCTATCATGTTTTACTCTCTTCTGTTTCTGTTGTCTTCTTGTCCTCTTTTGTTCCTTTTAGTGTTCGTTGCCTTCCCTTTATTCTTGTGGCTTTTCCTTTCTTTCCGTTTTGTGTTATATGTTTCGTCCATTTTATTCTCACACTTGTGGCATTGTTTTATTGGGAACAAGGGTCCGATGACCTCGTAGTTTGATCTCTTCTCCCGCCTTTAAACCAACCACCCGACCAAGGTGAATCCACATCTGACAATCGTGGGATTGGGGGCCACAATGCATTACAGCTTTAGCATATTGTAGTCTGGGCAGACTGGTAAAACAGGGCAGGTGCTGAACTTTAATGCTGTACAGAGTAGAAGTGTATCTGAACACACAGTGCACTGAACATCCCTAATGATGGGCCTCCACAGCCAACGACCAATACATATGCCAGTGTTAACAACACCACTATGATAACTACGACTGAAATGGGAATGTGACCATTGACATTGGACAGTAATGCAGTGGCAGTGCATTGCATGCTCTGATGAATCCTGATATCTTCTTCGTTGTGCCGATGGCGGGGCACAAATCTCTTGTCTTCCAGGAAAACAGCTCTTTGACACCTGTACTTCAGGATGGAGACAAGCTGGCAGCGGCTCCATTATGCTCTGGGGAACATTCACACGGTTATCCAGGGGTCCAATAGAGGATGTGCAAGCCACCATGATGGCCAAGGAGTATCGTACACTGGTTGCAGACCATGGTCACACCTCATGTTTCTTGATGGCACTGGTAGTTTTCAGCAAGATAAAACACACCATGTCACAAGGCTGGGAGTGTGATGGAATCATTCAAGGAACACATTGGTGAGTTCCAGTTGATGTGCTGCCCCCCCCCCTCCCCCCTCCCCCCACTTGCCAGATCTGAACCCAGTCAAACACATCTGGGATGTCACTGAATGGGCAACAAAGCTCATCACCCCCCATCCCCTGGAATTTATGGGAATTAGGTGTGTGTGCGTGTGCGCGCGTGCGCGATGCTAGTTCCCTCCAGTGACCTACCAAGGCCTCATTGCTTCTGGACCACATTGGGTTGCTGCTTTTACCCATGCCAAAGGTGGACATACTGGCTATTAGAGAGGTGGTCGTAATGTTCTGACCGATTGGTGTATGTATTTGTATTACCTCTTTTTTTCTGTGATAAATTTGTTTGCATATGAATAAGCCTTGTTCAACCCTTGTTGCCTTTAGATATCTCCTCTATATAGTGTCTTTGGCTTAGGTATAGAGTAATTGGTTGAAACTGACATGTGGAATTGGGTTCAAGAATTTGTATACAGATTTTCAAAAAGGGAGCTGTGAATTGTCTCTACCCCGCACAATACATTTTAAAGAAAATATTTGGATAAAAATCCTTTTTGATGAACATTTGGCTTTGCACATAAGGGAATTTTGGAGAAGTTCAGGTTCATTGTTGATTATGTGTGTGTGTTTAAACTGAACAGAAGTATGTCTTGTATAACTATTTAATGAATTCACTGCCTAAAATAGAACTGTGTATTTGAGGTTAATCACAGCAAATGCGCATTTTTTGTATCTGAAGCACCGTTAATTGATAGTCTCTGTTTAAAAACAACATTACCGATCAGAAAGCTTTGACACTATCTTCTCTGTAAAGTTGTGCACTGTTCTGAAACGCTGAATATATCATCGACTGCTACTGTGAAATTAGAGATAATAAACACTTAATGTTAGTGTTGGACCAGTTACATTAACGGTGTGTCAAGTGACAGTGCCCCTGGGCAGAAAGGAAGGCAAAAACTTTTTTTTGTCAGTGGATGACTAGATTACATTACAAAATGTAGAAAAGACGAATTTTGTTGTGGCGTAACCGTAATGATCTGATTTCATTAATGTTAAAGACCTGAAAAAAATCTTGCTAATGCATAATTAATGTAAATGTAGTAAAAAGACACAGTAGCTCAAATTGAAATGCCATTCAAGGTTATTTTGAAATGAATAGAATATAATGAAATAGAAAATACCAACTGTGTTCTTCGTTTCAGGAGGAGGCATCCAGTTAAGGTATTATTATTGGTGCCATTAACTTAAACCTTTAAGTAAGCATACAGTGACTTTTTTGCTGGAATAAAATACAGAATACAGTGATTTAATGTCTATGCTTTATTTCATTCCTCCCATTCACCATAACATCTTACAGATGTTTGCTAAATAATGAGAGATGGATAGTGACTGTGATAGGGAGCTGCAACACAGATTTTAGGTGACCCAATGGCTTTGTAATTTAGAATCATAATAGACCAAATTCATCACCTTGGAAAACATTACAAATTATTGTTGTTTTATTTATTTGAAGAGGGAGCAGAACCATGTGCTTTTTTGTTCTTACAGTGAATAATGCATGTGCTAAGTACACCATGTATGTGCTGTGGTACTTTATTTATATCTAATTAACAAAGGTAATATTGTACTCATTGTACTTTACTCCTTGATTTCTGCATTTTTATTTATTTATTTATTTATTTACTTTTTAATGGCAAATGACCGTATTTAGCTGTGAAGCCCTCAACAGCACTACAAAAATTTCTATTTCTAACTTAAGCACTTTGCATATAGTAATGAGAAATATTCATACAGCACTAGAAGAGACCACGCTCAAAGATCACATTCAAACTCAACCAATGTTAAATGCAGCTGTAATATAAAATGTTAATATTTTCAAATTTTCGTTGAACTGCAACTAGTTAAGCCAGAACTCCCACTTGTTGACAGTTTGTGATTTTTTTTTTTTTTTTTTCCCCCCTGTGTGAACATTTCACATACATACTGACATGCTCTCTGAGCTCATAAGTCTGACTTTGCGTCACCCAGTAACATTGCTGTATGAGTTGACAGGAAGTATATCTAATGGAAGATCCCATGTTTGTGGTATCCCCCCCCCCCCCCCCCCCCCCCCCCATTTATTATCAAATTAACAAAATTGTGTTGTTTATGCTGAAGACTAGCATAGACATTTGTAATCTTGCATTAAAAATTACTTTTAAACGGAAGAGCTGTGAGACATTGCTTTTCTGACATTTTATTTTAAGCAAAAACTTTGAAACAACCAATTTTGAGAACATTAATTATCTACGTGTTGTGTTGAGCAACGGCAGATATACAGAACAATAACGCACTGTCATTTTTTGGTCAGGCTGGCATGGCAGCAAGTCCTGCCCTCTTGGCTCCAAAGCATAGTACAGCGCAGGTCCCTAGTAAATCTCCCTTTATTCTTACCTCCGTGGGTGGTGAACTCTAGTGTGGGATGTTTCTGTTCCTCCACTGTTTGTGAGAGATTTTAGTGAAGTGTTGTACTTCATGCTTTATATTACTCTGTGTTGTGGGAGCTTTTGTCGTCTTGCACTTTATTTACTCTTATGGGTAAAATGAAATTTCCAGTACCAGGTTTTCGATCTGTGTGGGGGTTCCTGGTATTGCTTTGTTTCTTGGAGCTATATAGGGCAAGCTAAATGTGTGTTACCAGTGGTGCATATTCTTGCGTTTTCTTTTCTTTTTTTTTTTTTGGTTGGGTTGATTGTTGACGATCTTGTGTACATCATTTTTGAGTGAACATTTGTTTGGAATGATGTCATGATTGTCGTTACAGGTATTTAGTTTGTTCCTGCTTAAAATCGCCTAATTTCTGCAGTTGCCCCATTAGTTTAATTTTATTTCTCGAGTCAAATATTTCACTTATTACTGATGTTCGTTCATGGGTGTAATGAGTGAGGTTTGGTCACCATATTGCATATACCTGAATTAGCGATGTCCACCATCTTGATGACGGAATGGGTCAAAGGCGATGGGTGGTATCCAAACTTTTAGTGATCTCTTTTGAAGTTACCATTTTCAGTTTGTGAATGTAATTTATTTGGAGGGGAAGTTCATTTGCATTTATGTTACTCTATTTTTTAAGGTCCTCCTACACAGAAATGTTATACAGCGTGTCCAAGAGGAATGGTCAGTATTCTGGGATATGACAGGAATGATCATTTGAAGCAAAAAAAGTCCAGTAGACATAGGCTCTAGACGTTTTTGCTTTGAATGAGCATTCCTGTCATATACTTGAATACTGATGATTCCCCCTAGGACACCCTGTATTTATAGAAAGAGTATGTATGACTTCTGAATTATAATGTAGGAGTTTGTTTAAATTAAAAGTTTTCAGCAAATTGTAACTATCAAGTTTTGATGTTCTTCAATGTCTTATTTTATTATTTGACTGCTTTCTGTCAGGGTAACAGACATTATTTTTGTTGCTGCATATGTTAATGCAGACTAGATATTTAACTATAAACCATTCTTTTTTTTTTTTTAAGATTTCATAAATTTGTACCAGTCTCTTACATGAAAGTTTCACACTTGCATGCATTTGTGGAAGTACTGGCAGGTTAGATCCTAGTGAAAAGAATGTCAAGATACACAAGTGACTTTAAACAGTGCCAGCTTAGGACCTTAACAGTACAGTCACTTCCTTGACCTTTCCTCCACCTAGTTAAATGGAGCTTCTTCCATAAGTAGTTATTTCCTCCTCTCCCCCCCCCCCCCCCCCCCATGTGTTAGTCACATGTAACATCTTGTTGTGAAGGAATAGGATATAAATACATACATACAAACAAACCCAATTAAAGGTTTGTAAATATTGCAAATATTTGACTTCTTCTGAAAGAATGAGAACAATTAAAAATAAGCAGTAGCTTCAGTGAAAGTGCACTGATGGTTAGCTGTATTTTATGTTGCTTGTTGTTGTTGATGAGGGTCATAATTTCCTTCGCTTCATAAGTTTGTTTCACTTGTACCAATGTAATCTGTGCTGTTGGGTTACAACCTAAGCGCTATGTCAGAAATCATGATCTGCTTGGAAGAAAACAACCAGATTTTTGCTATAACCATAATTATAATATTGAGTGATTCTTGATGACTGCTGTATGTTATCACCTGATTGGTTATGACCAATGATAACAGATTGCCAACACCAAGATGCAGTGAAAATTTTCTGGCATTGTAAGTGCACTGTAGCCGTAGCTTATAACACACACACATTTCAGTTGCATCATTTTCAGTAATTGTTCGTTTTCATTTTCTTCAGAAAACGAGGAAGAGACCGCCGCTGCCACCACCACCACCACCACCACCACCACCACCACCACCACCACCATCCCCACCACCACAAAGGCAGGAGGCTACAAAGGTACTGTTGACCTACCTACTATCAATGGAACTCATTTTAAAGTATCTTCTCTTGTTGCTGACAACCCCTCAGTTTTTGAGTGAAAAAATTGATGAAGTGTCAGTAGCGAAAATCCTCAAATGCAATATGAATTTTCTGTTAACAAAAAATGAAGAATTAAAGGAAAAAATAAGTTGTTTAGCATTCAGATGCCAAAGAAAGGATGTTACATCTCTTAGCACAATAGTTGATGAGCTTAGGAAAAAACATATTAATGGTTTGGTCTACTTGAAAGTACTTGCAGAATGCACAAGGAGTTGTTGCAGTGGCAAACTAGGAAAGGTAATCCTCTGAATGAGTCTAGAACGTACAAACTAGAGCTACATTCATTTGCTCTCACTTTAGATTTTTGCTCACCAATAGCGTACAGGTATGTTGAACGCTACTTTAATGCGTGCCTGCCACATCCTAGAACATTAACAAAGTGGTACCAATGGGGCACATGGATTTACCTCTGAGGTTTTTAACGTAAAAAGAGCAAAAGCTTTCCATTAGCAATCAAGTAATGTCATTCTTTGCAGCCTATTGGTTAATGAGATTGCAAAGGGAACACACAGTCCAGTGCTACTGAATATTTGGTTGGTGTTGATATGGGGGTTGCCTATTGCCGTGTATAATTTACCTGTAACAAAAGAGGCATTTGTAGTCATACTAATGCTAGTTGCTATTAATGGCTCTCTGAGACTTCCAGCAGGATACTTTGATTTGTGGGACAACAGGGGAGCAGAAAGATAGCCTAGTTGAACAGTGCATCAGTCTTGCCAGTGCCGTGGCATTCAGGTAGTTTTGCTATCTTGTGATGGTTGTGTCAAACACTTGCTAAGGACTGCACTTTCTGTTGAAGGTATCAGATATGAAGTGACATATCTGCTACAGCTCCCATTCATGTTGAAGCTTGTTACACTGCTTTAGGCATAAACAAACATTTCTTGGATGAGCAGGGTGATGATATTTCATGGTATCTCTTTGAATTACTTCATAAGGTACAGGTGAATGAAAGTCCTCATATAAGCAACAGAACTATAAGCAGCCACATTAATTTTCTCAGTAATAAAATGAAAGTGAGGTTAGCAACCCACCTGCTCAGCAGCCCCATAGCAGATGCCATGCAAGATTTCTCTGGCATGAAAGTACATGGCTTTGACAATGCATCTGCAACAGTCAAATTTAGTTACATATTCAACCATCTTTTTGATTTGCAGAATTCCAGGTGCCTTATTCAGAATCAGAGGAAGCAGCTTTTGACAGTTAACTTTACAATTGTTGATGTGGTTTTGTTTGATGTGCAGAAGTGGACCTACAGGGTGAACTTAATCAGTTAGTTTCAAAACACTAAAAAAAAATGAATCACTGCCCAGAATGACATCCAATTTGAATGGAATATTTTTGAAGAGTGGGGAAACATAATAGAAACAAAATTTAATGAAGATTTTGCTTCTAGATGGTGCTGTAAGGGACCGAATATGCAAAATGAAAGATGCGGGGTACACAGTTGTCCCTCACTTTGTGTCCAAGATGAGCAGTATGACTGTCTCGATGGAGTATTGTGCACTGCTGGTAAAGCTTTTCTACGAGAATGGTGACTGTGTGCCAGCAGCTGTGCAGAAGTTCTGGACACATTGTTGTGGAGCATGCTGTTCTCGACTTCAACTAGGGGCTGACAACCAAGTACAGCATATTGAACATCTGTTGCACTAGTCTCATGAAATGCAAAACTGATTTCATTGCTGCTTTTTATGTGGAATTTGGCCTCAGGACACTTAGACAGATTTTTGACATCTGATTTGTATGACCTTGCTGTGGTGGTTGGGCTTACCTAACAGTGCCAAAAATGTTGAATGCCAAAATTTGTGCAGTGTGCAGTCATGCACATTGCACAGTATGGGCGATTTAATGTGCAGCTCATACCATAGGTGTTGTATTGAGATTCATCTGTCATTTGTAGCTGAACCCATTTGCATTATGACACTTACAGAGCCATCAAGTGGGAAAAGTTTTTTTGAAGGTATTCGCCCCCTCCCCCCACAAGACAATATTCCATTCAAATTTGATGTCATTCTGAGCAGTGGTTCTTTTTTTACAGTGTTTGGAAACTGGAACTTTAATTACAACCACCTACTCCATCAAAGTACTTAAATCTCCAGTACCTCATGGCACAAGAGTTATGGACAGGAAGACAGGATTTGTCAGTTTTCTTATGTTTATTTCTAATGTCTTGCATCTCTATGCAAGGCTGGTTGAGCCTCAGTCTTCCGCACCCATAAAAAAATTCCTTCCCACTTACAAGTGCTCCCAGAACCATTTAGAAATGTTTGTCAGTGCCATTTGTCTCATCAGTTTGTCTGCCTACAAGTGAGTATTAGTGCACGATGAGATTCGTTAGTATAAGAAAGGCAATTGTGTAGCATTGGGAGTAATCTCTATTCTGACTTAAGATGGTCAGAGCATTGAAGAAGACATCAGTCTCACCTCAGATCATTCACAGTTACTAGATGCAGAAAGCCATTTGGTGCCTCATGATCATGACTTTATTGAAGGTGGCGTGCCTCTCTCTAAGTGGCAAGCCATATTGTTGTTTATGTTGCACGATTTGTCATTTGCCAATTAGAAAGTTCATAGCATTGTGAATCATGTTTCAGTTTTGTGAGCGGATATCAATAATACTGTTTATTTTCTCATACCCAGGAAGAGCAGAGATGATTCAGTTTAACCATCAAATAAACATAAACATTAGGCTATGCCACATGTCATTCTGTTACCACAACCTCTGTTTGACATAAACATTCATTGGTTTCACTAGCTTGAAGCCAAATTATCATCTTTCTGCCTAATCTAGAACTCGGGCTGTGCTATAGAACAGTCTTGTCAGCACAACCAAGATTTCAGTCGAGTCAAGTAACATGCTCAAGCTGCAGCCTGCTTGTTTATTAATATTTCATCCAGGATTTTCCAGTTTTTATGTGTATGACTTTGCTGTGTACAGTACAGCTGTATGTTGAAATATAAATTGAGGCACTAGAGTTAATATTGAAAGTAATGATCGTCAGCCACAAATAGCACGAGAGAGATTATTGTATTATGATTTGTGTTGCTTCTAACTGCTGGTAATACTACCGTATTTACTCGAATCTAAGCCGCACTCGAATCTAAGCCACACATGAAATTTGAGACTCGAAATTCAAGGGGGAGAAAAGTTTTAGGCCGCACCTCCAAATCGAAACAAAGTTGGTCCATTGCAATGTGACACACAATTTAGGTCAAATGAATGACGATACAGCTACAGTAGTTTGGTTCGAGTCGTAAGCTTAGCAGTTAAGCTTTACCAGGTAGCCATTGCTATGCGTCAGGCGCTCCGTCCATATTTATACGGATACCCTTCCTTTTTCACGTGCTTCGTCTGGTTTGAATCGATTGCTTATTTTGCTTTGATCTGATAAGTGCCGTTTTCTTTTTATAGGTGTTTACGTCAGTCACTTTAAGCTGAAAATGCATTACTATACTGTGTCATGCATTGTTTGTCGCATTCTGATAGTGCGTGTTTACGGCCTGTCGCTGCTCACGGCATAGCTTGCTTTTGTGTGCACTACCGCCACTTACAATTAAAAAAAAAAAAAGAAAGGAATCGTCTCATTAGCGAAATAATGGCAAGAGACTGCTATTTGTTGTTACTTACACTGCTGCTTTCTTTGATAATGATCAACAAGAACCAAATAATAGACTGCGTATGATGGCGAAAATTTTCCTCCGTTTGAAAATATTTGCGGCCGCTTCTTTAGTACATCAAATGCTGCACAGAAATTAGTCATCTTAGATTTAAAAATCTAGTCAGTTGCTGTGCTTCATTTCTGACTGTATCACTATTAGGCATAAGAGTAATACGAATATAAACATGACCGATACATATATTCTTCCGCATTTGCTGTTGTCTCACTCAAGTTTCGTAGTTTATTAGGCAGACAGGATTTAAATGAGATAGAAGCAAACACGAAAGAATACATGGCAGAATGTTTATATTTGTATTATTCTTACGATGAAGAGAATACTGCATGTGATTCACATTTCATCAGGTTCATATTAGCAACCATCTCTTCTTACAGGTAGGAAAAAATTCAGAACGTAGAGTTGGCCATATTGACAAAAATCCCAAACAGTCTTGCCAGTCAGATTTTCGTAGTACATTGAAATTCTGCTACATTCGAAGATGAACAATACGGAATTTGTATTTACTTCGTTGGATAATGTATGAAAATGCAGTAGCCGAAACTCTGGGTGGAGAAAAAAAAGCTTGTCTTCCACTTTTTTTTTTTTTAACTGACACAGAGGTTTTGGCGCCAGTATTTATCTTTGTGCCTACAAAGGATGCCTGTGCAGCGCTACATATATTCGACAGCAGAAGTTAGTTGTGGCGGCACCTACCAACATTTTTCAGAACTTTCGCTTGCTTTGCACTCGATTCTAAGCAGCAGGCAGTTTTTTGGATTACAAAAACCGGAAAAAAAAGTGCGGCCTAGATTCGAGTAAATACGGTAGTTTCTTCTTTTAGAGTATCCAGTATTTTATCCATTGTAACAAATGAATATTGAGAAACATTTAACACAGAGATTTATTTGCTTGTAATTGCAGGTAGAAGAACCTGAGGTGCCTGCAGCTGTCATTGCGCCTGGGGGGAAATGCTTTGTGTGCGGCAAAGCAGCTGGGCCAACAGGATCACCTATGGCAGCTCTTACAACCACCACAAAAATCCAGTTTCATCAAAAGCTGGGTAGAGTTATAGGAGCAGAATTGGATCTTGTTGTTGATGAAGATGGAATACTTTGCCATGGCTGTTGTCGTCTACTGAACTACATGGACCGAATTGAAGTGGAGCATAGATTGCTCACAAAATCAATTTTGGACTGTATGCGACGGACACTTGGTCTTGGTTACATCCAAGGTGATAATCATATGCCTGAAGCTGTTCTCACCAGCATAGAAAATTGCAGCAAAAACTCCAGAAGTGAGTCATGTTATTTGATTTTTAGTGTATATGAACATTTTGTTTGATATTTCTTGAGGACAAAAACTCTTGAGACTAATTTTGTGAGATTTTAAGCATAACAGAAAAGGGGAGGAGGTGAGAGAATTGTGTGATCATTCTAGTTGGTTGAATAGTAATTTATGGCACCTGTGCTGGGGATCATGTCAGTTGTAGTGAAATGAAGCTTCCATTTTATGGTTTTAGAGGGAAACTGCTAATGCTCCATCATGTTTTATATTTTATTTGCCTATGGTAATATTTTTGACAGTTGACAAAGACTGGCTGTAATTTCCCGTTTTCCATGTATTTTTATTGTTTAGTTATTATGGTAGAAAGCTCTGAAGCATATTACTGATGACAATGAATATTTAATATAGACATTTATTTATTCATCTCTGAATTAGCTGACAAATTAAGTAATACAAATATTTTGTTTAAGCCATTATTCTCATCTGTATTTCACAGAATTAGGCTTACATGGCAGTTCTTTCTGTCTACACTGAGGTGATAAAAGTCATGGGATACCTCCTAATATAATATCGGACCTCCTTTTGCCTGGAATATTGCAGCAACTCAATGTGGCTTGGACTCAACAGGTCCTAGTCACCTACAGAAATACTGAGCTTTGCTGCCACTGTAGCCATCCATAATTGCAAAAGTGTTGCCAGCACAGGATGTTGTGCATGAATTGACCTTTTCTTTATGTCCCTTAGATGTTCAATGGAATTTGTCAGTCGATCTGGGTGACCAAATCATTTGCTCGAATTGGTCAAAATGTTCTTCAAACCAACCACAAACAATTGTGGCCTGATAACATGTTTGGGAGCATGAAGTCGATGAATGAATGGCTGCAGGTGGTCTCCAGGTAGCCCAACATAACCATTTCCAGTAAATTATTGGTTCAGTTGGACCTGAACCCAGTCCACTCCATGTAAACGCAGCCCATACTGTTACGGGGCCACCACCAGCGTGCTCAGTGCCTTGTTGACAACTTGGGTACATGGCTTCGTGGGCCCTGTGCCACCCTTGAACCCCACCATCAGTTCTTACCAGCTGAATTTGGAACTCATCTGACCAGGCCATGGTCTTCCAGTCATCTAGGGTCCAACTAATGTAGCCATGAGCCCAAGACGGGCACTGCAGATGATGTACTGTTAGCTAAGGCACTTCTGTCAGTCTTCTGTTATAGCCCATTAACACCAGATTTTGCCACAATGTCCTAACAGATAAGTTCGTCATACACCCCTCATTGATTTCTGTGGTTGTTTCATGCGGTGTTGTATGTATGTTAGCACTGACAACTCTATGCAACTGCCACTGCTCTGTCATCAAGTGAAGGCTGTCGGTCACTGTGTTGTCTGTATTGAGAGATAATGCCTGAAATTTGGTATTCTTGGCACACTCTGACAGTGTATTTCAGAATATTGTGTTCCCTGGTGAGCTCCAAAATGTAATGTCCCATGCATTTAGCTCCAACTGCCATTTCACATTCAAAGTCTGTTAATTCCTGTTGTGCAGTGCATATTGCCATCCCATGACTTTTGTCATCAGTGTATGTTAACTTAGAAAGCTAGAATAGTAAGTATCTAAGCATAAATTTCTTTGAATTGTATTTTTGTTGTGAAATACCCAGAAAGTTTCTTGAAATTTTTTTCTTTGTGCATGCAGTTCCTGCGGAGAAGCACGATATTTGCCTAGGCCTGCCTGAAAAGGTAAGAACACCAGTAAACATAAGATATTTGTATTGAAAGCTATTAAAATTAGATTTTATGTCAAAAGGAAATCCACCTGAGAAAACTATAAAATGGAACCAGAATTGCTGGCCAGGAATGGCAAAATATCAGGTCTGCTGATAGCCACAGAAGACTTGATTTTAAATCTTTAGTCTCTTGTCGCACTTAGATACTTATTAAAAAGTGCAGAGGTATTTGTTTGTAAACAATGTGACTGTAAAAGAGCTTATGGGCATAAGTTGAAATTTTTAATATTGTATTTTACAAAATCCTAAAATGAGCCATTGAGTTAAAGTTTCAGTTAAAGTATGAATGGTTTGCCTCCCCCCTAAGAATTGCAATTATGTATTTTCTTGAGACTAGTTGGAAGGTCTTTCTTCAGATTAGATTACTGCAGTAGTAAAGGCGTGAGCCTCATATTAATAAACAACGGTTTGAAAGCCTGAGTTAAATTGTATGTGCTTTCTTTCAGTTATATCGAGTAATGATTACTTTAAAAGAAGAAAGGGATGAGGTTGAAGCCAATTTTGATCTTGCTCTTTGTTTCTGACAAATTATCAGCAGGCTTTAAACTCTTCAGTATGATGAAGTGTGATGTAATTACATTGATTTATTCAGCAACCCAACATTTGATAACTTGCGGCAACCAAAACTTTGAATTCCACAAGTTCTGGTTAAAACTTTATTTTTGGAAAGTGAAGAGAGAAAAATTTAAAAGATTGTAACTAAATGAACATGCCAAAAAGGAACAAAAAGTATCCAGAATGAGATTTTCACTCTGCAGCAGAGTGTGCGCTGATATGAAACTTCCTGGCAGATTAAAACTGTGTGCCCGACCGAGACTCGAACTCGGGACCTTTGCCTTTCGCGGGCAAGTGCTCTACCAACTGAGCTACCGAAGCACGACTCACGCCCGGTACTCACAGCTTTACTTCTGCCAGTACCTCGTCTCCTACCCTCCAAACTTTACAGAAGCTCTCCTGCGAACCTTGCAGAACTAGCACTCCTGAAAGAAAGGATATTGCGGAGACATGGCTTAGCCACAGCCTGGGGGATGTTTCCAGAATGAGATTTTCACTCTGCAGCGGAGTGTGCGCTGATATGAAACTTCCTGGCAGATTAAAACTGTGTGCCCGACCGAGACTCGAACTCGGGACCTTTGCCTTTCGCGGGCAAGTGCTCTACCAACTGAGCTACCGAAGCACGACTCACGCCCGGTACTCACAGCTTTACTTTACAAAAAGTACTTCATCAGCATTTGTTCATCCTTCTCCAGGGTGTATACGGTCCCGGACAACCAGGAGATCTGGGAGAAACCCGGGAATTTTTTAGAATTCCAGGAATTTTTCATTGTTTTAGTTTTCAGTTAAATGTTTGTAACTTTGACTGGTAAGAACCAGTACTCTAACAAAGGACATTACTGTATCTCGCTATTGCAACAATATATCGTGAATGAGAGGAAAAAAAGAGAAACAGAAATAAAAAACTTCAGTTGCAAAGGAATTGTGCCATATACAACAACAAAACTCAGTGCTCATACAAGTGTCTGCCAACAGCTAAATGTGTCAAAGGCTTTAGAAAGACTTTGCAATACTTCATAAAAACAAATTGCCTCCAATGGGCGTGATGTCACAACTGTTTACATTAGGTTCATTCGAGCAGTTGCGAGCGAGCTCATGCGCATGCATAGTTGAGTCGGATATGAGTAGTACCTTCCCCTGCTTTTGGCTACAGAAGTATGGCAGTTAGCTGTATAGACAATAGTAGCAAGCAGCCAGCTGTTAACCAGAAAAATTTTACTGGTGCGCTTAAGCTGCCATATTTATGCATGTGCAACAGGCCCGTGGACGAGGTGAAAAACCAGGGTATCTGCCCTGGGTGGAAACTTCAGGGAGGGGGGGTGGGGGTTGCCAAATTCATATTCCTGAGGAAAAAACCCTTGTGTCACAAAGTGCCTAGCATCCAGTGCATGTTGGTCTATCAATTATTCATGTGATTTTGAAACGTATCCCTATTGGTATTTGAACATTTTTGAACACATTTTAAGTTGATTTCTGAATGAATCAAAAGTTGATTTTTGAATGCATGCACAGTGTACATGGTGTCTCTGCCAGGGGAATCCCAGTCACCTCTAGAAATTAACTTTCCTTTCCTGCAGACAAAAGGGGATGGGGCTATACAAATCCGAATGGGTGAATGCCAATTGCTGTTCTGATTGACTGGGTTTGCGAACGATCAACGTTGTTGTAATTACTAGCGAAATCCGTAGATTCGGACTACCAGAGTGGAAATAAACGACTAACAAAAAGATTGCATATTATCTTCTCGGTGTATCCCAGAAAATGAAATTTTGACAGAAAATTTTTGACCAGACATCTAGACTAGTAAGGGCCATTTGTACAGCTGCTATAGTTCTATTCTGGAAGTATCATGGAAAACACGTTTTATGAACACGTAATAATTCCTAACTGAAGAATAAACATGGGATAACTAAACTGGTGATTGTGGCAGGGTTAGTGAAATTAACTGGAGAATAAGTTTTGATACTGGCAAGAATAGTTATAGAATTAGTGATGACAGGATTGTTAGAATGAGGAAGGAGAAGAAACGGAGACATCGCACAAAATATGGAAGAATGGGATGATTCCACATTTATACAAAAATTTCGTACTACTACTTTTCGATCTCGTGGTTCAGTAGCTGGGGCTTATGAATGAAATTTCCAACATAAAACTTTTTGCTTGTAGTAGACCTGACAGACTTTTGATATTGGTACTTCATGAATTATATTCTGTTATAAAAATGACCATTTGTGCCAAAACAGTCTCGCTTTTTGGTGTGCGGTACAATTTCTGCAATATTAAGTAGACCTGTTTCATTTTATTTAGCAAACAGTGACAAAATAAATGTTACCAGATTGAGAAATTGTGTCAGTCTTAGGTACTATTTGTATTAACAGCTTTTTCAATATTAGACGACATTTTGTTTTTTCATTTAGCAAAACGTTTGACGAAAATTGATGAAGTAATAGATTCTTTTCCAAAAAGGAAAGCATGGTATGTAAATCTGTAGCTGGATTAGAGAGGGAAAAGTACTAAGACTTAAAGGATTGAAGAAATGTGTACTGTCTTTATTGGTTTTATGTATCCTATATTTAATTTTATGTCACACAAAACAGCAAATTATTAGCTAGTAGGCAAAAAAAGAGTGCAGATTTCCTGAAGGGTTCTTGTTCTTCCGGTTGCAAATAATTCCATCCAGTATTAATTGCGAGTTCTTTTTTTAAGAGGATTAGGATGTCAAACCGGCCGACTGAGAGCAGGAGAGGCACCACAGGACATTTTAATTTTCTTTCCTGAATATAGTTTAATGGCATCCATTGCAAAATATTACATGTTTGAATTCCACGGAGTGAAATACCGTGACGTGTGATAGCAGAATTCTGTGTGAAGAGGTGTGGCACTGCACTTTGGCACACTTAGGACCAAATAACATGTCTTACATTTCCTCACACACATATGTTTTATGTATCAGACTCTTCAGAAAGATGTGCACTGTGAACAAATTTTTGAAAAGTCGATTTTAAGTTTTTGGCATCCTATTTTAAACGCTCAAGGGAGGATGGGTGAGGGGGCACTACTATCTAGTATTGCCCCCATTCGGAAATATTGTAGATCCAGGGTTAATACAAAGAGCAGTCTGAGTTGTAGTGGTGGGGTAGGTAGTCACATGACATGTGTTTACGTTAGTGATTTTGCTATTTCCTCTTTGTTTATTGCTCTCACGTCAAATGAAAACAAAATGGATTCCTGTTGCCGGGAGCTATCAAGCCAATTAAAATACATTCACATAATTATGGAAGGCTAAAATATGTTTTTAGTTTCAGGTTTTATTTTATTTCCGCCTTTCTGACAGTCAAGTATTAATCTTCTTGCAGAACAATTAAGTTATTTTTGTCAGTTTGCTGAAGATATTTGGCTTTTATTAATCTTTTCTGCTGAGGCAGTCAATTAATTTGAAATGAAGTGTTTAATTCCACACTATTGGCTAGTTTTAACTGTTCGCTGCATTTCAAGTGCATGTTTTTATCTTCTAGCACGTATGGCATTATGCCATAATAAAGAACCAAACACGAGATAATACAGAACTGGTACTCTAAGAAAATTTACAATCAAATGTGGACATACGAATGTGCAGTTTAGGCCGAATTATGCATTTTAGTATGGTTCATGAAATTCTGATGCACTTGGAATATCCTCTAATGTCTCGTTTCTTTTATGACATAATGTAAGATCTTTCAATGTTTTACAAGTACAAACATACGGGCTTCCTGCGTCATCGTAGCTGTTCAAGCGGTTATCTGGCGCTGTCTGGCTACTGCTGAAATGAAACTATTTCTAACAGATCGTGGGAAAATACTGCAAATGGTTGTGTGGAAAGCATTACTTCCAAAGTAAATTTCCTTTTACGCTAGGTGAACTATGTGTGAGAATGTACGATGAATTTCTTAAATCACAGAGCATTTGACTCTCATTTAAAAATCAATTCTTTGAGGATGACCATTTAGAAGAATTTAGAGCCCAAAAGATCAAACATTTATGTCATTGTTAAAAATTTTACTGGCCCAGTTGTGTGACGTATCTTAAAGTGTAACACACTCAAAAAAGATTAACATTATGTGTGAAAGCTTAGCTTCTCTTGTAGCTTATTAATTAATCTTTGAGACCAATATTATATGTGAAAGCTTTTCTTGTAGCAACACTATGTAAATTAATTTAAACCATTAACTTTTCCTATTTGATTTGTGTGTTCGCACTACTTAACAGTGATGTTGCTGTTGGCTGACTACGTCACGTGTTCTTTGCTCTGGCTATCCGCTGTCATCAGCTGCCGAAATCACGTGACATGAGCAGTGACTCTTAGAAAAGCACATAGCAATCTCAATTTCAATGCTTCAGAAAGTAATGTATGGTGTTTGGTGGAATTCAAATTTATAATTTCGTAATACAAAAATATGCAGTATACATGTTGCTGCACATCAAACATTTTTCCAAAACGTGCTTTTCCCCTGAGTTTTGTTTTCTAAAGTGCCGGGAAATTCTACACTGGTGTAAAAAAACTATAACCATTCAAAGGATTGATACATTCTACACTCAGGAAAAGTATACTGTCACTTAACTCAGAAAAAGTGTATTTTCACCCAGGAGAAAGCATATTTTTAACTGGGAAATCTGGGAAAAATCAAGGAATTTTTTTTCCTTGTCTCGTATATGCTCTGCTCTCATTTGTCACAAAAGGTATGCTCTCTGTATTGTCTTAATCACTCTCACCTTTTTCGGTTGCAACTGACATTGGCCAGTTGCACACAGGTATTCAAAAATGTGACGTCACATCACTGCATGGTAGCACGCGCAAATGGTAGTAAGTCAGGATGTGAATTGGACTCTCAAAGAAAGTACAATCCCCCTTGAAAATGTCGTCTGCAGATGCAGACAGAACATTGGGTTTTAATGTGAAATCCGTCCGACCACAGCATAATAGCCTGTAATGTTGTATTAATTGTGACATTTCCAGTTGTGAAAGTTTACATTTTACAACAGGGCAGGGTTGTCAGGTGCAGTGTCACGAGGCTGTTCTTTAGGGGGAGGGGGAGGGTATAAATACAGAAGAGGAAAGTACTAATCAGTTTCATTGGTGGGATAGAAGGTGTGTGGGAGTAGTACTGGAGTGGGAGTAGGGAAGGGGATAGGCAGGTGGAGGAGGACTAGTGAAGGTTGAGGCCAGGGAGCTATGGGAACAAAGGATTTCTTGTAGGCAGCGTTCCCACATGTGCATTTAATAAAGCTGCTGTTGCCGAGAAGAATCCAGATGACACAGGCTATGAAGCAATAATTTAAGTGAAGCTCATTGTGTTGTGTGGCATGTTCATGTTCAGCAACTGGGCAGCCCAGCTGTTTCTCAGCCCTAGTTTGGTGGTGGACAGACAGCAATTTGGTTTCATGCCCATGTAGAATGTGGCACAGTGTTTACTGCTTAGTTCGTAGATAACATGGCTACCTTTGCATGTGACTCTGTCTTTGATGGGATGGAGATGCCAGTGACAGGAATGAAGTATGTGATAGTGGGAGGTTCTATGGGACAGGTCTTGCATCTGGGTCTTTGAATCATGAGGCAACTAGTTGGGAGCAAGGGTGGACTAGGAATGGACAAGTGTGTTGCTTAGGTTGGGGTGGAGGGGATATTCCTAATTTCAGGGCACAACAGGTAATAGTCAATCTGGGCAGTGAATGTGATATAGTTGCCCTAGTCCTTGCTGTTACTGAGTCATGAGAGGAGTGCTCCTTTGTGGCTAGACAGTGGGTGGTGGGGGATGGTAGGTTACAGGTGGGAAAGTAAAAGGGATCCGTTTCTGGATGAGGTTTGGAGGGTAATTTGGTATGTGAAGGCTTCAGTGAGACTCTTGGCATATTTGGAGAGGGACTGCTCATTACTACAAACAGTGACAGGTGCATAGGTTGTATGGAAGGAATGACTGGCTATGGATTAGTTGGCACTTGTTGAAATGGAGGTTTTGTTGGTGGTTGGTAGGTCCAGAGGGCGGAGGTACTGATGTAGCCATGCCTGCGGTGGAGGTAAAAACAAAGGAAGGTGGCTTATTGGGCAGAGGAAGACCAGGTGAAGCGAATGGGGGAAAAGGTGTTGAGTTTCTGGATGAATGTGGGGTGAGAGCGCACTGCCTTGGTCGACATGTTCGTCAATGAATCTGAAACAGGTGGGGTTTGGGATTGTCAGTGATTAGGAAGGATTCCTCTGGATGGTCCATGAATAGGTTAGGATGGTGCCATGCAGGTCCCCATTGCTGTACCATGGATTTGTTTGTGGAGAAGCAATTATGGGTGAGGATGTAGAAGGTTGTAAATTTTGAGTCAATGGAGATTGGGAAATGTCAGCTGGATTTGTGGATTGGCATCTTAGTGGCAGGGCTTGTAGATGGACATACCTGACTGCTGGTGAAACCTTTGTTGGCAGTTAAGATTATCTGGTTGGGATCAGTTTTTAGGTGATGGATTTCTGTGGATGTAGGCTGGGTTTCAATGTTGGGCAGGGTCTGATGGGGGCAGATCACAATTAGATGTAGGAGTATATAAGCCAAGTGTTACCACCCAAGGAACTTTCTTTCCTTGACCATGTGATGGAGGAAAGCCGATGCAGGTGACCTTTGGAGAGTTATTCCCCTCAGTTCCTGGTTTGCACCCAAGCAGATGAAGTGTCCTACTTTCTACAAAACTACTGTTTGTTTGTTTTTTCTGGAAGATATTGAAAATGTTTGACAAACTCTATTTCCTTAGCAAACTGCAAAATGGTTCCACCTTTAATTCATCAAATGCTACCCAGTCTCAGGTGTTACTGTCTTTGTAAGCAACTGGGTGATACCCCTGTTACCATCATGGTAACCTCAGCGTGTTCTGGGAGCTAGTTTTCACAGTGACCTCACATTGCACACCAATGGAAAACTATGTGAACACTTAGAGGGGAAAGGGATCCACTTCATACATTGTGTATATAAAGGACCACCGGACAGCAATATAGACTGTGGTGTATTCAAGACCGTGATGTATTTATTCTCTCTTTTGAGGCAGACTTGCTTCCAGAAAAGGTATTAGTTGGTTAATTACATGTACCATAAAGCATTTCAATGTTCTTTTATCAAAATGATGTGGGACACACCAGTTTACAGGAATGGACACATGAGTTTGCAGCTACACTTAAAACAATTTTTATTTATTTTTGAATTTTTATATTTTTATTTACTGGTTACCAGTATTTAAGTGAAAATCCATCAGTGGAATAGACAGAGCTGTCCAGGAGAAATGACTTATATTTAAAACTTGCTTTGCTATCTGTCAGATGTTTTATGTTGTGCAAATAATCAAAATTCTTGTTGCTGCATGTTACACTACTTTGTGAGCCACTGGCAGTTTTAATAATGGAAAATAAAGGCCATTTATCCCTTCAGTGTTGTAGGTGTGGACATCACTGTACTTCTCAAATTGTGGCGGAATTTCATTAGTGATAGCTCCTAGGAGAGGTACCTACTTGACGTCCATAGGTGAACGCGACACATTGTTTTTACTGTTCACTTTTGTGTAACCAATACTTCCTTTCTGAGTTTTCAGTTACTCCAGAAATATCCCATAAGACATTACTGAGTGAGTGGAACTAAGCAAAATATCTAAGGAAGCTGATTCATTTGTTCCCAAAGTTACCAATTATACAAAGAGCGAAAGCAGCTGAACTTAACTGTCTGGGAAGCTCAGTAATATGCTTCTTCCAGTTCAAGTTTTCATCAATATGCAATATGTACACCCAAAAATTTGGAGCATTCTATCCTATTCACTGCCTCCTGCTCATGTGCTGTGGTGTGACTGACTTGTACTGACTGAATTAGGAATTAGGTTCCCCCCCCCCCCCCCCATTTAGGGAAGTCCATTTTCAGAGAACCACTTAACAGTTCTTTGAGAACCATTGTTTACAATCCCTTCTGTTGCTTTCTCTTTAATGGGATTTATTATAGCACTAGTATCATTGCAAACCAATGCTGCTTGTATTTTAGGTGTACGGTCATTCACCTAGATAAGGAATTTGAGTGGACCCCAAATTGAACACTGTGGGACTCCCTTTGTCGTTTCTCCCCAGTCACTAAAATTTTCTTCCCTTCAGACATTGTTTGAATTATTCAGCATAATCTTTTGTATACCTTTTGTTAAGTATAATTCAAACTAGCAAATAAGATGATATACACAATCAAACGCCATGGAAAAATCGCAAAAAATATCAACTGGCGATATTAATTATTTAAGGTGTATTCTCTTTGATGAGTGACTGTATAAATAGCATTCCCCGTAAGTCAGGAAATTTTATGATGATTGTTTAAGCCTGTCTTGTCACATATATTATGAAGAGGGTTAACCATTGCATATTTTAACGCTGGCCATTGTGTCGGAGCGGTTCTAAGTGCTTCAGTCTGGAACTGCACTGCTGCTACGGTCGCAAGTTTGAATCCTGCCTTAGGCATGGATGTGTGTGATGTCCTTAGGTTAGTTAGGTTTAAGTAGTTCTAAGTCTAGGGAACTGATGACCTCAGATGTTAAGTCCCATAGTGCTCATAACCATTTGAACCATATTTTAACATGTCTGGAAAAATTCTCTGCACCAGCAATGCACTGCATGTATCATTAAGGACATCACTTATTAAGTTGAAACCACTTTTATGTGGAGAATTCTGTTTGACATTCTATCAACACCACATGTGCTTTTGTATTTGAGAGTTTTTATAATTCTTTCAATTTTGGTGAAAGATGCTGGTGCTACTTGTAGTCGCTTAAAGTCATGTGTAAGTGAAATGATATTTTTAATCTCTTGCTTCTTTGACTGGACCATATATTCTTATTTTTGCTGCTACATTTAGAAAGTGACTGCCAAAAGTACTCGCAACTTAAGTATTATCAGTCACACCATTGTCAACTGGTTTGTTATGGTATCTTATAGACTGGCTAGCTGTCCTGTGTCCCATTTGACAATATCCCATATAGTTTTAATCTTATTATCTGCATTATTTATTCCTGTCAGGACATGCATACTTCTGGACATTGTAAGACTTTCCTTAAAGTAATACAAAATTTTTTTGTAGTATGCAAATGATTTATCTTAACTAACTCTGGCCTTTATATAATTTTCCCCCCTCTTACACAAGAGATTTTAATACCCTCAGTTATTCATGGTTTACTTGGTTTCTAATATATATTGTGGATAATTTTTTAGGAAAGCAACTTTGAAATATTGACACAGATTTACTATGGGATAAATTGAATTTGACATTTAGTAACTCTTTAGCTGTATACACTTCCTCCCATACCACCCCTTTTCACCTACTCTTAAAACGTTGTATCCTGATCTCATTAATAAGCCTCACTGCTGTGTATGAACTTGCCTCATGGCTGTAAGCTGCTATATTGTTTATTTATATTAATTATGCTTCCTGATCAAGTGGTCCATTAATGATTAGGCACTGTCTATGAAAACTCTGCAATCGGTGACCTACTATCTCAGAGCACACGAGTTGCAAAAATTGACTACTGAAATTGGACTGAAGCATCCAAATAATGATTCACAACCTTCTTTTATGTGTGTGTTCTGCCACCGCTTGGGTAGTAGATTTTTTTATGTATCCAATTAAATTATACAGAAATGTTTGAAACAGCACTGAGTGCAGTATGTATTAAAGTTTTACTCCCACCTAACACTGTTGGTTCCCAATGTTCCCTCTAGGTGGCATGCACAAATGAGTTATTCAACAGTCATCATGGAGTCATATAATGGTGTAGAACTTGTGCAGTGTTGTTTACGGTTTTATGAATCCAAATTCACTTCTGCAGCTCAGAGACAATTCAGGATTAAATATTGTAAGCCACCACCTCAAACTATTAAACTAGCAAACAAAAGTTTACTTTTTTCCTGTAAGTGGCATGAAAACATCTAATCTTTATGTTTTCAGATTTGCTGATGGTGAAAATGTTAATGAAAATGGAAGATTAGTTCTTGTTTTGAAGTTATGATAACTTTATGTTGTTGCCTGTATAAGCTTGTGCATCTATTTACACTGTAGCATGAAAGAAACTGGTATAGGCATGCATATTCAAATACAGAAACATGTAAACCGGCATATACGGTGTTGTGGTCGGCAAGGCCTATATAAGACAACAAATGTCTCACACAGTTGTTCCATCGGTTACGGCTGCCACAATGGCACCTTATCAAGATTTAAGTGAGTTTGAATGTGGTGTTATAAACGGCACACAAATGATGGGACACAGCATCTCCCAGGTAGTGATGAAGTGAGGATTTTCCCATATGACAATTTCACGAGTGTCCCGTGAGAGGAATCCAGTAAAACATCAAGTCTCAGACATCGCTGCGGCCGAAAAAAGATCCTGTAAGAATGGGACCAACAGCAACTGAAGTGAAACATTCAACATGACAGAAGTGCAACTCTTCCACAAATTGCTGCAGATTTCAGTGCTGGGCCATCAAGTGTCAGCATGTGAACCATTCAATAAAACTATCATCGATATTGGCTTTCAGCTGAAGGCCCACTCATGTACCCTTGCTGACTGCAAGACATAAACTTTACGCCTCGCCTGGGCCTGTCAGCACTGACATTGGATTGTTGATGACTGGAAATATGGTGCTTGGTCAGACGAGTCTCATTTCAAATTGTATCGAGTGGATGGAGATGTATGGGTATGGAGACAACCTCATGAATCCATGGACCCTGCATGTCGGCAGGAGTCTGTTGAAGCTGGTGGGGGCTTTGTAATGGTGTGGGCATGTGCAGTTGTAGTGATACTAGACCCCTGATACATCTAAATACGATTCTGACAGGTGACACATACATAAGCATCCTCTCTGATCACCTGCATCCGTTCATGTCCATTGTGCATTCTGCCAGATTTGGCGAGTTCCAGCAGGACAGTGAAACACCCCTCATGTCCGGAAATGGTACAGAGTGGCTCCAGGAACTCTCTTATGATTTTAAATACTTCAGCTGGCCACCAAACTCCCCAGACATGAACGTTATTGAGCATATCTGGAATGCCTTGCAACATGCTGTTCAGACCAGATCTTTACCCCCTCGTACTCTTACGGATTTATGAACAGCCCTGCAGAATTAATGGTGTCAATTCCCTCCAGCACTACTTCAGTCATTAGTAGAGTTCATGCCACATCGTGTTGTGGCACTTCAACCTATTACCTGGAACCTACCTTCCTATATAAAAGATACTAACCATTTCCTCCAACTCGCCACAGTTCTTGTCCCTTCACCTCATGGTGCCCTGCTCATCACTGTTGATGCCACCTCCCTGTACACTATCATTCCTAATCCCATTTCCCAATGCCTGACAGATTCCAAACCAACAACCTCCTTCCTAGTCACCATGACCCACTGTATCCTTACCCGCAATTAGTTCTCCTTTGAAGGCATTACCTATAAACAAATCCAGTGTATGCCTGTGGGCACCCATGTGGCACCATCCTATGCAACCTATTCATGGGCCATCTAGAGGAATCCTTCCTAAAAGCCCATAATCCTAAACCCCTCACCTGGTTCAGATTCATTGATGACGTCTTTGCTATCTGGATTGAAGGTGAGGACCCCCTGTCCACATTCCTCCAGAACCTCAACAACTTCTCCCCCATTTGTTTCACCTGGTCCTACTCAACCCAACAAGCCACCTTCCTAAATGTTTACCTCCACCTCAAAGATGGCTACATCAGTACCCTGTGAAATCCTGCTCTCGTTTATGCAATGGCAATTTGCTTTTGGAGACTACTTCTGATTCTCAAGCACAACTGCTTGCAACTTCACTCCTCCACAGCTATCCTGTTGAGCCCCATCAAGTGCTGAATTCTCCCCATGGTGCTATTTACATTAGGCTGCTTGATGGTCTGACCAAGGCAGAAATCTAAATGTACCTCTCTGATCAGGTTGTCATTGGAGTCTAGCGTGTGATGAGAAAGGTAGATACGTCCTTAGTGCCCACACGCATTCCATCTCATAGGGGAGTCATGGTGCTCCCTGGGATGACATTCATAGTCAACCCATCTGCCTGACTACCTAGCTTCAAGCTGTTGCAATCTGCATTTTCCTTCCTTGCATGACCTTTTCTCTTTGTACCATTTACATCCCTCCATTATTGGGTGTCACAAGGGCAGACTTCCTCCAGGTTTTTGGGCAACATCACCACCTCTTTCTGCTGCTTGGTGACTTTAATGCACACCATCCCGTTCTTGGCTGACCTTCTCAGTCAACTTGACCTCATCTGCCTTAACATGAGAGCACCCACATTCCTTTCAGACTCTACACCTGTTCCCATTTGGACCTCTCCTTCTGCACTGCCCAGCTTGCCCATCATATCGATTGATCCATTCTCTCTGACATGTAATCAAGCATTTTTTTTTTTCCATGTGCTATCCGTTTGCTGACTCCTACCCCTTCTTCATGCACACCCAAATGGCAGCTTTCTAAGGCCGAGTGGAGGCTTTATTCATCCTTGGCGACCTTCAATGAACAACAGTTCTCCACTTGTGATGACCAGGTAGAACATCTGACAAACATTATCCTTACTGCCACAGAATGTTCCATTCCATGCACATCGTCTTTAGTGTGCTGTGTCCCGGTCCCTTGGTGAACTGAGGCATCCCGCGACGCAATTTGTGCACAGAGATGTGCTCTCCACGTTTGTAACAGTCATCCTACGATGACAAACAACATTCGTTATAAATAGTTGTGTGCACAGTGTCGTCGCATAGCAAAAAAGCTAGCTGGTTTTTATTCACTAGTTCTTTTAACAGTTCCATTCCCTCTTCCATCGTGTGGGCCAACCTCCAATGGCTCTATGTGACCAAGGTCCATTCCCCAACTTCTGGCCTGACACAGTAGCACATGATGTCATAGTGGACTCTATTGCTATCTCCAACATCTTTGGCTGCTATTTTGAGGAGATTTTGAGCTCCACACACTATCACCCTGCCTTCCTCACATCGAAAATGAATGGAGGCGGCTCGGTTAATATCCTTCTCTTCTCAGAATCGTGAGTGCTACAGAGCTGCCTTTACTATGAGGGATCTAGATCGTGCTTTCGCTTCATCCCGATCCTCTGCCCCAGGGCCAGATGACCTTCACATTCAGATGTTGCAGAACCTTTCTCTTCAGGGCAAGCACTTTCTCCTTTATACATACAGTTGCATCTGGGCAGATAGCACATTTCCCAGATGCTGGCGTGAAGCAACTGTCATACCTAAGCCTAGTAAGAGCTTCCTTCTAGTCATTTGCTCTAACTTTCTGTGCCCTTTAGAGCCTCTGTGTGCTGTGCACCATCCATCCCTTAGTGCAACAGGTCTAGGAAAGCTGTCACTTGCTTACTCTTGATGGGGCCACTGCGATGTTTATGTGGGTTCCTGGTCACATTGGTCTGGCAGGAAATGTGGCTGCTGATGCTGCTGCCAAGACTGCAGTCCTCTTACCTTGACCCGCTAGTGCTTCCATTCCCTTCGATGATCTGTGTTTCTGTCTGTCAGCAGGTGGTGACATTTTGGCATCACCACTGGTCCTCCCTTCATGGGACTATTTACAGGGAACTAAGCCTCTCCCAGCAGCTTGGATGAACTCTTCTCGGCCCTCTCGCCATGAGATCATTTTAACTAAGTCGCGCATTGGGCACTTTCCTTTTAACTATCGCCATGTGTTAAGTGATGCTCCACAACCAGTTTGTGCTCATTGCCCTCGGCCTTTGATGGTTTGCCATTTCTGACAGGATGTTTTTAACTACTTATGTTCTCATTTATGTTTGTTGTCTGAGTTATCGGCCGTTTTAGCAAACGATGCATGGGCTGTTGACTGCGTTTTACTTTTTATCTGTCATGGCAGTATGGTGAAGGACCATTTAATCTTCAGTTCAGGACCTCCGTTTCTCTATGGCGTACTTTACGGACCTCTCTCAAATTCCCTGTTTTTAGCTACCTTTCCTTCCAGCGATTGGGCTTAACATGTAGTCGTTTTTAACTCCTTTTTTTTGTCTTCATGTTCTACAGTTCTGACATGGGCACGTATGACCCTAATTGTTTTTGCACCCTAAAACATAACAAAACCATGGTCAGGCATCTGGAATTTCAGAAGTGCATATAAACAGTTCTCTGATTTGCCCATCACCTACTGAATGTCAGATGGGAATATAGAGCAAAGTGGCGAGGAATATGTGCTCTGATTGCCCTACACGTGGAGACATTGTGTAGTAGGAGTTTGTTAAACATGGCAGTTTTCATGCAACAGTACCATATTTTTTGCTGGGTTGGGGTTGTGGCTGGCACAGTGCAAACAGCAGAATCGGGAGCAGAGACATGTGAAAAGGCACGCCCTCGGTTTGGGTGTGAAGGGTGAAAGGTTGCTGGTTTTAGACGTTGAGAGCTTAAGAGTTCAGACAGTGGAGGCACTTCCCGGTGTCACAGAGTCCTAACGAGTGAGCTTCTGGATTTTCACATGTGACCACACACAGCTGACTTACCACCACAGCTGATTCATGTGAGAATGCATCAGCATTGCCAATAGGTGGGTGCTGATGTTTGTGAAGGGGCATACTGTTGCCTCAACACTGTTTGTTCCGGTTTCAGTGATAGTATTACTTTCATTTATTATTCAACCAACCACTTGAGCAACTAAAACATTTAGAGGGTTGCATTCATGTTAGTGATTGAATGTGCAGCCAGGATATGGTAGTGTCCCTTCCAGTTCCTTCATACCTTTATTGCCATTGTATTGGTCTTGTCACTAAGTCTTATGCTGTGTCATTGCTTTTAATATAATGAAGCATCAATTTATTTTATTTGAAGTAACTTGTAGTTTCCTTCAGTCCATTATTATTATTATTATTATTATTATTATTATTATTTGTTTATTGAGTAAAAATAGTCATTCAGTAGAATTTTATAGCAATTCACCACAGTAGAATTCCGTGTTTAGGGTCACTTTTGATATAACAATTCCATTAGGCAGTTAACATTTAACATCAGGTATTAAGCGGTGTGTGACGGAGTCTGGGCAGTTCCATCAATCTGATATAATTTCACATCCACACATTCTGAGGTTTTGCAATTGATGCATTGTCAATTTGCATCACCAGGTTTTACAAATTTGATCAAATATGCCTAGTACGCAGCACAGTGTGCAGAACAGCAGCCACAACCATTTCTTAACTCCATACCAGTTCTGTTTAAATAAAACTAGTAATTACTGTGAGTTGCCTAAATACCTTTTTTTTATTAGGTGTGCGTGGTGTAAAGAAAATGTTTTTGTCATCCAGTAGATGCCAGCATTTTTGTTGTGGCTACTGGAAATAAAGAAGGAAATGTTTAATTATTACAAAAGTATACATTATTTAAAAAAATATCACAGGAACTGTGCTACAGAAATTATTATAAAATATTTCATGTCCACATACTAAAGTCCCAATTGATGGAAGTCGGCTGTAATTTACTGTTGTACACTGCCTTGATTTTCTTTCCTCTGCTTGTTATTTGTGTAACAGTTAAATCTGCAACAGTTCAGTTGATGATATGAACTGCAAGTTATTCAAGAAATTAATGATTTGAGAGTTTTTGGTGTGGTTTAAGTGTTTAAAATGTGCATATGTGCACTTTGGAATTTGCGCTATGTGGAGATATGTCCTCTTGTCACAGCTGCATCTGCTCATTTGTCAGTTCTTGTGCCAGGCAGGAAGGGCTTTACAAACTGCTGGTATAAGTAGTTCTTTGTATGGCAAAACTGAGTAACTTTTTAAAAATATTTGCAATGTGCCTTAGCAGCTAAAGTTTCAACAACACATTTATTTCAGTCTGTTCTTATTGTATGAAAAATTTCAGCGTAGGTTTTGACATTTGGGATTGGACCATTTCGTTGCAAAAGTCTTGTCAGTTCAGTTTCTTCACCATCTCGGTGACACTCTCCCACAGGTCAGACAATCCCGTGGCCATTCATGCTGCCCTTCTCTGTATACATTCAATATCCTCTGTTAGTTCCATTTTATACGGATCCCACATGCTTCAAGCACTGTTCAAGGAAGGTCTTTAATGACATTATTATTGGAAAGATGCACCAGAATATCAGCTTATACTAACGATCCTTTATTCACGACAGACTGTTTAAGCATTTCTCACCATTGTCCAGTACATCTAGACTGATGTGATGTCCATATTAGGTAATTAGTGAACTGTCTTATAACTGTTACTATTTTGATGAGATTTTAAATGATGTAAATACACTGTATTGAAAACATGTTAATTAAGGTTTAACAGTAGTTTGACAGTTGAACTCTTATGACACTATACTTGCCTTACCCATGACTGAGCCATCTCTACAGAGTGTTACATCCAGGTATTTGTATGTGTTTACTGATTCTATCTGTGACTCATTGATATCATAGTAATAGGATAATACTTTTTCATTTTGTGAAGTATGTGATTTTATATTTCTGAATGCTTAAAGCAAGTTTCCAACATTTGAACCAAATTGATATCTTATGAAGATAATCTCGTACAGTGCTTCATTAGACCAAAAGTCACACCCTTCTACAAGAATGATAGCAGAAATTATCCGCAACACTACCATCCAATATCATTGACATCAATTTGTTATAGAACCATAGAAGGATTTTATTATGTTTGAGCTATTAATATTATGCAAGCAAGTGTGTTAATATTGCAAGCAAGTGTGTTAATATTGCAAGCAAGTGTGTTAATATTGCAAGCAAGTGTGTTAATATTGCAAGCAAGTGTGTTAATATTGCAAGCAAGTGTGTTAATATTGCAAGCAAGCTTATTAATATACAACAGGAACAGCAAGGGTCATAAAACACTTCGCTTGGGCACACCTGTGGTTACTTCTATATCTGCCGATGACTCTCCATATAAGATAACTTGAACTTGCTGCATCCCGCGTACCAAAAATTCTTCAGTCCACACACAAATTTTGCCTGATACTCGTAAATCTTAAATTTGATAATGTGGTACTGAATCAAATGCTTTTCAGAAATGGAGAAGTACCACATCTACCCGATGGCCTTAATCCCTACCTTCAAGCGTGTCGTGAGGAAACTGCAAGTTGATTTTGACATTTTCGGAATCCAAGATGGTTGGCTTGGAGGACATTCTATTAGAAAATATTCTTAGCTCAAACATAATGAAATACCTCTATGGTTCTGTAACAAATTGATGTCAACAATATTGGATGGTAATGTTGTAGATGATTTCTGCTGTCGTTTTTGTAGAAGGGTGTGACTTTTGCTTTCTTCCAAGTGCTGGGCACAGTTGTTTGTTCAAGGGATCTAAGACAGATTATAATTGAGAGGGGTAACCTAGCTGCAAATTCGGTATAGAATCTGATAGGGATTCCACCGTATGCTGGAGCTTTGTTCAATTTCAATGATTCCAGTTGTTTCTCAATGCCACTGACACTGATACTTAGTTCATTCATGTTTTTAGTGGTACGGGGAATAAATTGGGGCAAACCTCCGCACAACCAGAACCATATGGTTGTACATCTACAACTATACTCTGCAAACCACCATGAAGTGCAAGGCAGAGGGTATGTCCCATTCTACCAGTTATTACGGTGTTTTTTTGTTCCATTCACATATTGAGTTCAGCAAGAATTATTGTTTGAATGCGTCTGTGCGTGCAGTAATTATTCTAATCTTATCCTCATGATCCCTATGTGACGGATACATAGAGGGTTGTAGTATTCCCCTAGAGTAATCATTTAAATCTGGTTCTTGAAATTTGTTTATAGACCTTCTGAGGAAAGCTTACGTCTATCATCAAGGATCTTCCAGTTCAGTTCCTTCAGTATTTGTGTGACACTCTCCTATGGATTAAACAAACCTGTGACCATTTGTGCTGCTCTTCTCTGTATATGTTAAATATCCTCTGTTAGTCCTGTCTGGTGTGAGCCCCACACTCTTGAGCAATATTGTAGAACCACTCACGCGAATGATTTATAAGCAATGTACTTTGTAGATAGATTACACTTCTCCAGTATTCTACCAATAAACTGAAGTCAATTTCCTGCTTTACCCACAACTGAAACTGTGTGATCATTCCATTTCATGTCCTGTCTGCCCCTGATAGCTGAGTGCTCAGTGCGACAGAATGTCGTACCTAATGGCCCGGGTTCGATTCCCAGCTGGGTCGGAGATTTTCTCCATTCAGGGACTGGGTGTTGTGTCGCCCTTATCATCATTTCATCCCCATTGACACACAAGTCGCCGAAGTGGCGTCAACTCGAAAGATTTGCACCAGGCGAACGGTCTACCCGACGGGAGACCCTAGCTAGCCACACGGTATTTCATTTCATGTCCCTACAGAGTGTAACAACCAGGTATTTGCACGAGTTGGCTGATTCCATTTGGGACTCATTGATATTACAGTTATACGATTCTGTGTTTTTTCGTTTTGGGAAGTGCACAATTTTACATTTCTGAACATTTAAAGCAAGTTGCCAATCTCTGCACCATTTTGAAATCCTATCAAAGACCTGACTGATATTTATGCAACGTCTTTCAGACAATACTTAATTATAAATAACTGTATCATCTGCAAGAAGTCTGAGGTTACTATTAATATTGTGTGGAAGGTGATCACGTTGTATATTGAACAGCAAGGGTCACAACACACTTCCATGGGGCACACCTGAAGTTACTTCACGTCTGACAGTGACTCTCCATCCAAGATATGCTGTGCCTCCCCCTCCCTCCCCTCCAACCAAAAAGTCTTCAGTCCAGTTAAAAATTTAACTTGATACCACATATGATCATTGACAATAAGCACAGGTGTGGTACTGAATCAAATGCTTTTCAGAAATTAAGAAATACTGCATATACCTGTCTGCCTTGATCCAAAGCCATCAGTATGTCATGTGAGAAAAGTGCGAGTTGGGTTTCACTTGATGGATTTTTTCGAAATCCATGTTGGTTGGCATTGAGGAGATAATTCTATTCAAGATACCTCATTATGTTTGAGCCCAGAATATGTTTTAAGATTCTACAACAAATCAATGTCAGAGGTATGGGATGGCAGTTTTGTAGATCCCTTCCACCACTCTTTTTGTAGACTGTTGTGACCTGTGCTTTTTTCCAAGAACAGGGCATGCTTTTCTGTTTAAGGGATCTATGATGGATTGTAGTTGTAACAGGGGCTATCTCATTTGTGATTTCAGTATGTAAACTGATAGGGATTCCATCAGGCCCTGGAGCTTTGTTCAATTTTAATGATTTCAAATGTTTCTCAACACCACTTATACTAATACTTATTTCAGCGATCTTTTCAGTGTTATTAGGATTAAATCGGGGCAATTCTCCTGGGTTTTCCTTTGTACAGGGACATTTGAAGATGCAGTTAAGCATTTCAACTTTTGCTGTGCTCTCAATTTCAGTTCCTGTCTCATTCGCTAGGACCTGGGCACTAACTTTGATGCCACTAACAGCCTTTACATACGACAGGAATTCCTTTTGGTTTTGTGAAAGATCATCTGACAATATTCCGCTATGGTAGCCATTGAAGACTTTATGCATTGTTCTGTTGACAGCCAAACGTGTCTCATTCATTATCTCTCTATCTTCAGTGCTATGTTTTGTTTTACACATATTATGTAGTAAGCTCTGTTTCTTTAGAAGTTTCTTTACAGTGACTGTATACCATGGAGGTGTCGTGTGTCTCCCCCCCCCCCTCCCCCTCCGATTATGCACTGCTCTATTGGGTACATATCTGTCCTGTGCATGGTCAACTATTCTTTGAAACTTGAGCCATAGCTCCTCTATGTGCTCCTGCCTTGGGCTGAAGGTTTCAAGTTCCTCATTGAGATATGGCACTACTGATTTTTTTTTTAACCTAGTTCTGTGTGTGTGTGTGTGTGTGTGTGTGTGTGTGTTTTGTTTTAGTTGTATTTTGGTAATCATTGTTGCCACAACTGCGTCATGGTCACTGATATCAGTTTTGATGTGTATGCTCTCAATCTGATCTATTTGTTGCCATTAAATCCAATATATTTCCAACATGAGTGGGCTTCCTATCTATCTGTTTTAGGTAGTTCCCAGAGAAGGCACGTAGTAAAGTTTCACAGGATGTCTTATCATGCCCACCAATAACAAAACTGTATCTTCCCAATTAATTGTTGTATGATTAAAATCTCCATCAATGATTAAAATATAATTTTGGGCTTATATATAAGTGAACCAGGGTTTTCTTAAAAGTTTTTTGTTACATCAGGGGATGAGTCTCATGGGCAATAGGAGGAGCCAATTACCATTTTATGCCCACCCCTGATACTGAATCTTCACCAAACAATCTCGCATGCCACTTCAGTTTTGCCCTTGGTTGATTCCAGCTTCTTGTCTACTGCGACAGATACACCACTTTCATTTCCCATTTGCCTATTCCTTTGATATACACTTAAAATTTCCCAAAAAATCTCACTGCTATTGATTTCAGGTTTCAACCAGCTTCCCATCTGTACCACCCCCCTCCAATACCCCTCCCCCTCCCTCCCTCCCTCTCTCTCTCTCTCTCACTCACTCACACACACACACACACACACACACACACACACACACACACACACACACACACACACACACACACACACAAAAACAAGAACAAGCGCATGTTGTTAAGTAAACAGAAATTATCCTTACAAGACATGTATTCTAGTCATCCTGCCCTCAGTCTCTGCTGGCTCCTGACCCGCACCTGCCTCCACTTGTCTGGCCTCCCACTAAGCTTGACTAATCTACACTCACACATTCTTTTCACACATTCTTTTATCTCAGCAGTCTCCCTCTTCATCCACCCCCCCCCCCCCCCCCCACACACACACACACACAACCTCTTCTGTACTTTGTGTACAACATGCAACTTACTGTGCCTGCACAAGACAGGCTCACCAGTGCCATATTATTATTTGTTTCCATTGCTTACCTCCTGTGCTCTCTCTCTCTCTCTCTCTCTCTCTCTCTCTCTCTCTCTCTCTCTCTCTCTCTCTCTCTGTGTGTGTGTGTGTGTGTGTGTGTGTGTGTGTGTGTGTGTGTGTGTGTTAGCTCTGGATAAGAAAATAATCCAAAAGCTTAGTAATGTTTTAATTGTATCTATGTGCCTGTCAGAAGTTGGACACCTCAGCTGTACAATGAATATGTACCTCTACGCGTTCCGCTACCTGTATTCCACCTAGAACTTTCCAGTACTATACTAATTATCGGTATATGACATGGAACTTAGTCTGTTGTTGCTTCTACATTACTTCCTGCATCTAGTATCTCATTTGATCCAACTTTTCCTTTCCTTCTGTAGAAATGTGTGCTATTTTCTCTTCTGTTCGCTATCTTGCTTCTGATCAATAATGTTAAATTGAAAAACTAAAGATTCAAGTTTTTGGCTGATTTGGATACTAATGCAGGTTTTTTTCTGAAATGTTTCCAGTCTTTATTGATAACTATTTTACTTGCCGGTGCCCTCCACTGTTTTTAATGGCAGTTATGTTGTTGGAGCTACTAGTTGCGAAGAAAATGTGCGTATTTCTAACACCAATATTTTCTGTTACAGGGAACGTCTAATGAAGCTGTGTCACGGAGTAAGACAGTGACATCTAAAGGTGCTCTGTTACGGAGTAAGACGGTGGCTCCGAGTGAAAAAAAGAACCAAACATTAGTTATAGCCAGAGGGCCTGAAAAAAAGACTGATGCTGAGCAGGATAAGCAAAATTATCAGTGCAAAATCTGCAACTTTCAAAGTAAACATAAGTCAGTGTTCCTCTTCCATTTGCAGAGACACCTTCAAAGTAGTTATAGGTGTGATTTCTGCTGTGAATTATTGCCAAAGGATTTAAACTACTGGATAGCGAAGATGCAGAAACAGGCAATGTAGAAACTGCCAACAAAAATGTCATTCCCCATACTGAAGCATCAGAAATGAGAGATTATGTGGAAACAATGATTGGAGAAATACATACTGCTGGCTTTGTTACCACGTGAAACCTGTAACTCCTACTACACTAAGTGAAACAAAACATAAGTATCATTTACGAATATGAGGATGTGAGTAGTATTGAGCAAGGGGCACTTAATATCCTTCTGACTTTCTGTGCTCACTTTGTTCACCTGTTGTGGTGAAACTTTAGGACTTGGCAAAAATACAGTAACATGTCACCTATCCATAACTGAAGGAGGAGCAACTGGATTAATTGTACTTAATTGGATGAAGTTGAAGTCTTCTCAATAATCTTGCAGTTAACATAAATTCTCACATCCAATTTTGGTGGTGTGATAGTTCCCAGAACAAGCTAGAGAGAGAGAGAGAGAGAGAGAGAGAGGGGGGGGGGTGGTAGTAGTAGTAGTAGTAGTAGTAGTAGTAGTAGTATGAATGACAAAAAAGTAAGTAGTCTGTTGCAATCAGTTGAAGACTTTATAAAATCACTGGGTTCAGGCTGGTGTTGTTGTTCTAGCTTTTGTTTGCACATTTTTGTGACAGGTTAATAACTTCGTAAAAAATGGTACAATACGAACTATACATGTTGTGAATATAGTTTACAGTCATTTATATTCATGTATGAGAATGTTAACTTCTGTGTTGTTGAGATTGGTATCCTTAGTTTGACTTAGGGGGTACTTTCAATCTGCTTGTCAAATCAGTTCTTGCAGGTTTGTATTTTCCAGGTCTAAGTTAGGTAAGTTTTGTGTTCAATATCAGGAATAACAAGTTATAAAAGGAATTTTGGTGTGGTTAGTTTCGTGAATAAAATATGTTTTCGAATCCAAAATTATGGCAATTCCCACATTTCATATTTGGATATTGTCTATTTAGGATAGGTTTGACAAAAACTAGAAAGTGTTTGTCTCTCTGTCTCCTAAGCTTTCTGGTGAGATATAAAGTTCCAAAAGAGAATTTAAATTATATTTTACCATAATTACACAGTTTGTAACTTTCTTCTTTTGGTTTCTTATTGGAAGTAAAATGACTGTTTCTGTGACGTTAACACTTGGAGACTTGGATACATGTAATATGTATCTTTCTTTTGTAATTTATTTTTTCTGAATAATTGTGTGTTCACATATTTGGTTGCAAATATAAATTGATGACAGTCTTTGATAATCAGTAAAATCTTATTTAGCTAATATTATATTTCTTTAATGTAGGCATTATGAAGTGCCTACCAATGTAAACTACTAAAATATCATATGAAAAGATCAAATGGCAAGATCTGTATCCAGTCAGAATCATAAAGTGTGACTAGGAATCCTTACTGAATCCATTAGTACCATGGTTATACTGTTAAAACTTTCCCAAATAAAACAAGAAAAAGTATATAAGCTCATCATGATGTCTCAGCTGAAAATATTTTCAGTAATGCTGTACTAGCAAGACACTGAGGAATGTTTTTGGAACCAACAGATACAGAAGACAAAACTGATGTCCATGGGGGATAAAATGTACTCATAGAAAGTTTAAACATAGCTTTTGTGAAAACTTAATTGGGTCTTCCATTGCTCAAAAATCATCTGGTAATGATTGACAGTGAGAATGTAAATCATAAATGAGCTGAATGAAGCAGATCGGAAGGAGTTATGCAGCAAAAATAAGATTCACAAGCATATGCAGAGGAGGTGATTGTCGATCCATAAAATAGCTCCTGTAATGAAGGTACAGAAGAAAAATATTGGAAACAGTTGGCTTTGCTGAATTAAATTGGTTTGATAATGTTACTCAAAAGGAGTTGGCCATGTCAACACCTGCAGAATGATCAAAGGACGTTATGACATGGTAGAGGATAGCAGAGATCAACATTAGGATGACTTGTGCTACACGGGAAACACTGTAGAGCCAAGTCTAGAACATGATGATCAAAACATTCTAGAATGTGAATTAAAAGTGCTGAAGAAGTACACACAGTGGTTGCCAGAATCTCTTAATCCTGCGGAGACAACCTCAAGCACAACAAGAAATTGTAACAGTGCTGACGGAAGGTTATGCATAGATGTGGTCTATTCACACTGCTGGAAATGGAAATGAGTGGTTGAAATCAAGTGTCACACATGTAAATGAGAATCCCTATGGGCTCCATCAGACTGCTGCCACATCCACCACAAATGGTAATAGTGTGATGACAGTGCGGATAAGTACTGCTAGTCACTCTGGCTAACTCGAAACACTAACTAAAGCAGAAGTGGAAAGATGTTGGCTGTTACGAGATAATTGGATAAAATGAATTTCTGACTTAGTTTGCACCAACACGAAGGAAATGGAAAACCGGAGGTGTTGCTAGTAATAGAGACAAACATGTTTGGGACCGTCACAAAATGTTGATACAGACAGTGGTAGGGACTGGTGGTGGTGCTGAAGGTGAAGTGAAGGTACTGATAGTAACCAACCTTTTCTTGAAGTAGAAAAGGAAGAGGAGCCACAGAATTTGCTCAGCAACAAACTATGTCTAATGGCTGATGAGGAAGTTTTTTGTGGTGTCCTGTCCACTCGTCTCTTATAGGGTGCCTAAAGGATGCTGCTTTCTCGGATAGCTACACAACAATTCAAGCAAACCGCATGCTTTTTATTACGATAAAGTAGATTGACAATACTTAACTTTTGTTTACAATGTCATGTCGCAAGCTATTGGTGATATGGAAATAATCAATGTCTTTTGCTATATAGAATGTCCAAGCAAGTAATGGATATGATCACAAGTAACTGAATCACTGATCGCAGAAACAGCATTAGTCCATGCATGTTGATTTTGAGAAAAATGGAAAAATAAGTTTGTGGGCCTGAGTATTCTATTTTCTTTGACAGCTCTATTTTACTTTGAACGGCACAGTTTCTGGTGATGTCCAGTCACTATTTTCAATGATGTAATTATTAGATTATATAATGAATTAAATACGCAAAGTTCGTGGACATGTGCTGTTTCTGAAATCAATTGGTTGCCAGAAATGTAAGTCTGTGTTATTCAGCAGTTTATTTGTAAATTTATTATGTTCAATACAAAAATTGTTATTATTAGTTTCTGAAGATCAGCTATATTATTTCTCATTACCAAAATTCTTATTTTATGTGTACATGACAGATTCTGAACAACTACTTTTAACTACAAATTACGATCAGGTAAATAGCAAGCTTAGTGAAATATTGCTTGTACCTATGTCTATTATCCACTGTCAGGCCCTCTGCTGTCTACTGAAGGCCAGTTTTAGAGAGCTCTGTAAAACGATAGGTGCTGTTCAGGGATATATGGCTCCAATTTCTTGAGGTCAGCTATTTTCTTCTCACTTAGTGGTACACATTTTTCGTATGCTGCAGCCGTCGGTAGAGTTACTGTTGTTTTTAAATCAAGAAGTAAACAAAAAGTATGTGTCACCGGGCTTCCAATGTATGATTTTGCAATGACGTTCCCACTACACTCACTGTTGTATTCCAATTCCACGAATTCTGAAACGGTGAAGGATTGTTTCTCATTCCTTGTGAGCACTTTGCTGTTCATTGTGTCCAAAGACAAGGCATTGGGTTTGTAAAATTTAGGCCACCATTGTTTGAAAGCCAGTACAAACTCTGCTGAAACAACTTTAACCTTGTATTTGTTAAAGGTACTTACAGCAACAATAAGTTCTACAAACTGCGTGATGCTATAAATCCTATCGACAGCTCGAATTTTCCTCTTAATCACTGCAAAGTCCCTGTCACAGGATAAGAATGAATGGCCTCTGACCGGGAAATAATGATAAATTCTGAGTAAACGCTGAGATGATGGTGCAACTGCCATGAGGAACATGGCCATAGTATTATTATTATTCTGCCCTGGGCAGCCATCTGAAAATATATGCAGGTATTTTATGTTTGGTGGCAACTCATTTCGTATGTAATCCAGCAGAAACGTCAGACTTAATTGGGACCCTTCTTTGCTACACATTCATGATAAATGTAGAATGTTGCATGTCCTGTCTTCAGGTTATGGATATTGAATATATTAACATTGAGTTGCCGAAGGTAGAAAACTTCCTGAAGTGGAATGGTAGGAAGGGACAGATTTTGCATAAAATCTATGGCAATACCTGCAGCATCCTCATCTTTTTGACACAGTACTTGTCCATCACAAATACGAGCAGAAAACTTTGCAGCCCTGCATTTATGAACCATCATTTCTGCAGCGGCAACCCTCTTAGCCTTTCCATTCAGTATTTTGTTTCGTAATTTATTTTGAAACGCTTCACAAGTACCAGGTGTCAACTTGTGGTCGACCAAAAGTAAGTGAAAAATGTTCTTTGAATATTTTTAAATAAAATTCATACTTAATATTACTTGCTTAGGGATGTCGTAATCTGAACTGCTCATGCATGATTTGTTTTTTTTTTATTTTTATTTATTTATTGATTTATTTAACCTGGCAAGATTAGGGCCATCAGGCCCTCTCTTACATCTAACCAGGCATTCTACTTATTTTACATTCATATGTTTTAGTAGGCATGTTAAACTACATCTAGTACAAAAGTGAAATAAACAATTTGAAAGGTACACCTGGAAAATACATACATATAGAGTTTATATTCTTAGATCACAAGTACTGTTATAATTAGACATTATTGAAGAGACAGATTTTAGATAGGAGTGCTGGCAGCAGGGAGTATGAGGGAGACTCATGGTGAAGGGAGGAGAAGAATAGAGACATGATGAAACATAATTAAGGAAATATAAAGGAAAAGAAGATTGCGTGGCTAATAGAGATAGATGAAGAGGAAGGCATCTCAGGAGCAAGATAGGAGACGCTAGCTTTGCTATTTGACAGATGAGGGGATTGTCCTTGTACATTAATTTTGTGGAGAACTTTATGAGGATGATAGTAGGAAATGCTTCAACTTCTTCTTAAAAGCAGCAGGAGATCGAATTTTGCGCAAGGTAAGGGGCAGTTTGTTCCAGAGGCGGACAGCGGCAACTGAGAAGGAGTTTGCAAAAGTTTTTGTTTTGTGAGTGGGCACAGTTAGGATACCAAATAAGAGTGACCTCGTGTTTCGATTCTGATGACATGACAGGTTTTTAATCTCTGAAGCAAGGTGCTGGGGTGCTTGCGCGACGAGGAGTCGATGGAGTAGACATAGAGTGTGGTAGTCACGCAATTTGTCCGACCGCAGCCACCCTAGCTCGGAGTATGAAGCACTAACGTGATCATATCGGCGAATGTTGCAGGTGTAACGCACACAGGATTTCATGGTTAGCTCTAGCCGTCTTTTGTTTTCACTACTCATGCCTTGTTAAATCACATCACAATAGTGGAGGTTCGGTAGAACGAGTGCTTGCACGAGCTGGTGTTTCAAGTCCTGTGGAAATATGTTCCGAAACTTTCTGAGAGCATTGAGACAGGCAGATGTCTTTCAGCACACTGCGACTGTATTCTCCGCCCAGTTGAGATGCTCATCCAAAGTTACACCCAAGTTCTTCACTGTTTTTTGATATGGTATTGGAGTACCGTCGAGCAGAATAGGAGGTAGCCGTTCGCGGAAATCTGAACTTATTAATTTCTGATGGGCTATTAAGATTACTTGCGTCTTTTTTGCATTTAGTTTAAGCCCCAGGTTTTTCGCCCATGTCACTACTGAAGACAGATCATCATTCATCTGAGCGATTGCAGTGTTTACATCTTCAGGTCTGACGCTTAGGTAGAGCTGGAGGTCGTCGGCATAGAAATGATATTTACAGGAGGACAGAACCGACGAAATATCGTTGACATATAAAGAAAACAAAAGTGGTCCTAAGACTGATCCTTGTGGCACTCCCGAGGAAACATGTTTCCAGGAAGATTTTTCATTTACGCAGACAACACGTTGCTGTCTGTCTTTTAAGTAGCTTTCAAACCATCTCATTGCACTATCAGAGAAATTAAGCTGTTGCATTTTTCTGAGCAATATGTCAAAGTTAACAGTGTCAAAAGCTTTGCTGAAGTCCAGTAGCATCAATATTGTTGCCTTTCGATTGTCGATGGCATATTTCAGGTCATCAGTTACTTTAATTAGAGCAGTGTTTGTGCTGTGATGTTTACGGAAACCGGATTGAAATTTGTCATATAGGCTGAATTCATGCAAGTGTTCAGTGATTTGGTCATGAACAATATATTCAAGTGCTTTGGAAACAGCAGTCAGTATGCTAATTGGTCGGTAATCACTAGGCAGTTGCGGGTTTTCGATCTTAGGGATGGGTCGAATTAGGCTTCTTTTCCATGCAGTGGAATATACTCCGTTCACGAGGGAAAAATTAAATATGTCGGTTAAGACAGGTACTAAGATATCGGCAACATTCTTAATCATGGTTATACCGATACTGTCGTTGCCTATTGCATCAGAAGAGATTCTCATTACTGCTTTTCTTGCCGTATTTGTTGTTACATGTTTTAGATGGAAGGTATCGTTGTTAGTTATCCTGTTTGGGGATTCCTGTGGACGGTAATTATCAGCTGTGCTGGTATTCAGAGGTGCAGAGAAGAATTCATTTAATTCGTTAGCTGACACATGAAGAGTAGTTTCAGATTTCGCCTTTCCGACCCCAAAGCTACGGAGATTCTTCCATAGAGTCGTGGGCGTCAGATCGCTGCATACAAGGGAGGGAGCGTGCCTGATTTTAGCATTGCGAATGCATTGTTTCACTCTGTTCCGTAGCTTTCTATATTCTTCGAAACGCTCGGGTTTTGGATCTGCCTTGAAACGCCTGTGGGCAGCATCCCTATTAGTCATCATTTGACGTAATTCAGCTGTCAGCCATGGAGCAGGAGATTTTCTTACACGGATTGTGCGCACAGGTGCATGTTTGTCATAGAGGGCAGTGAGTTTATCACCAAGTTCATTAATTTTGCCGTCGATTGTGGGTTTTCTGATTATTTGATGCCATGAGATTTCTGAGCAATCGGCTGTTAGAGCGTCAAGGTCAATACGTTTCATGTTTCTACAAGTTATGTAACGCGATTTGATCCTTGGGGGCTGCACAGAGTAGGCCAGGAATATTACATCATGTGGTGAGAGGCCAGGGGCCGATGTTTGATCAGCATCTCTTACTTTGTCAGTCTGTTTTGTTGCGATTACGTCTATAAGAGTATGACTGTGCGCCGTATGGTGTGTAGGTTGTAATGGAAGAATGTTCATGCTATTGCAACTAAACAGTCTTCTTAGGTTTATTGCGGAGGGAGTGTCTCTTAGCAGGTCTATGTTCAAGTCACCCATTACGATGACATGTTCGTATTGACACTGAAGTGAATGTAATTCCGACTGGAAGGAACTCATTGAGCTTATTTTTGGCGGCTTGTACACAACGCCAGTCAAGAATTTCCGACTTTGTATATTTATTTCAATGAACATGAATTCAGCCTCTTTTTCTTCAGCAGGATTTGACGTACATAAGACTTTCGCTTTGAGCTCTGTTCGTATATACGCGCCGACCCCGCCACCTCGCTTTTTTGATCTGTCTGCCCTAAGAAATGTGTACCCTGGGAGATGAAAAGATGCAGAGGATATGTGTGGTTTCAACCACGTTTCGGATAAGAGGATTACGTGGTAGTTTAGTTGGTTGAAGAGGAGGCTAAGTTCTTCGTAATGCGCAGGTAAAGACTGGATGTTGCAGTGAGCTGCTAAAAGCTCTGACGCGTTCCGCTGAGCAGCCTGGAGTAGGGTGGCAGACTGGTTTGTCCCTTTGTTAGGCACTACCTGCCGCGAGGGGCACTGGCCGCTGCTTCCGCTAAGTGACATAACACAGGGGTGTCCGAGATTTTGCGCGCCCTGTTTGTGACACCGCGAGTGCCGAAAGAAAGGCGACTGCTAAAGATTTCCTGAGGTTGCGGGAGTATGGAAAATGGATTAGTGGTATTCGGTGCAAGGAGAATATGACCAAAATAGTGATGGCTGTGTGTCACTGTGTATCCTCTGTCGTAAGAGGAGAAATGTAATTAGCGTATTTGAAACAGCTTAGGGTGGAAATAAGGGAGAAGGGAGTGATTTAAGAGGCCGATGCTGCCAGCAGAGAGAAGTAAGCTTAATAATTAATAGATTATCGTAGGAAGCTAGAATTAAATTGAAATTTACTAAAGTGATACTGGTAGTGATTATCGTAGGAAGCTACAATTAGATTGAAATTTGCTAAAGTGATACTGATAGTGATTTTTGTTATGAACAATTTAAACTGAAGAGATGGGTGATTAATGAACTAAGGGAGAGACTAATAATTGCAGTAGAACTATTTCAGAACGGAAGAGAATAAACTGAGAAAATGAAAAAAGTATTAGCAGTAACTAAAATTAAGTAATGGTTAGAGCTAAGACACAAAAAAAAAATAGTGAAAAGTTAATACAGTTACAAAAACAATTAGTTGAAGGTACAAATATGGGTAAAATTAAAAAATTAATAAAATTACAAGACTATATCTGAGTATCGGGGCTGTTACAATTGCAAATGGTGTTGAGTTTGCACTTTTGGCTCGAGTAGCTTCACTTAGTACTATTCAGTTCTGTCATGTTTGTGACTGTCTTCTTTCCAGCTGCTGTCTTAATGATTACTCTGCCATCCTGAGTCCACACATTCTGAAGACCGAAATGGGATATGGCACTGTTTAAAATCTTTAGTCGTTCGTGTGTCAGATCTTCCCTTATTGTAAGCCCTGTCCTTGCTAACTACTTCTTCTGGGTAAAGATCTCTGCCCTTTTTCGGTACGAGACAAATTTAATTATTATTGGACGAGGTTTGGTGGCACCTGGTAGTTTTCGTCCCACCCGATGGCTCCTGTCAATGTCTGCCTTGGTCACTTCAACGCCTAATTTTTCACGCGCAACCTGTATAAGCAGGTTGTCCGTGTCTTCTTCCTTATTTTCTACTACTCCAAACAGTCGTAGACTATTTCGCCTTTGGTACTGTTCTAGTTCGTCAGTTGCGGCAGATAGTTTCACTTCCAACTCTCGTGCCTTTTTCTCGTATTCAGACACAGACTTTTTTAGTGCTGTAATTTTGGCAGTATTGGCCTCAACAGTTTCACGCATTTTGGCCAATACTGCTGCCGTTACAGTATCTGATATAGTGCCTGCTATCAGATCGAGATTGTTTTTATCGTGAAGCGCAGCGTTTACCTCAGAGCGGACCAGCTCCGCTATACCGGGAGCCGCGGCCGCACCTTCCGCCAAGAGCGGGCCCGCCGCACCTGCTGCTTCCCCGCTGCTGGATGCGCTGCTGTTCACTCTTCTGTTTACCATTTTCTCGAAGATTTGGACATTAAGTTGCGTATTTAAATAATGCTGTTCTCTTCTGCCATAGTGAGTAATGTTCTGGGGATAGGAATTTATGTGATCAATTATCAGACTTATTTCTGCACCCCCCTCCTGATGCATTTTTACCCCTCTGGTCACTAGGTGACTTTCCACAAGCAAGCAGATTGCTTATCCTCCTTACCCTTTGGTTTGTGACACCATGGATACTTAAGAAAGCTTTCCTGCATACCTCTGATCGTCCAGTGCTGGAATTAATAAAATACTGAAAACTGTTGCATCTTGGTTTGCAGTTGCCTCCTTCTGGTACTCTTCTTCATCTTCTGGAAATATTACCTACAGTAATCAGCCCTTGGAGATAAGAATCTTGTGCATCCTTTGATGTCATGTTGTAGAAAAGTGAAAATACTTCATTTCTTTCCTCTTCAGGAATTCTTCCAAAGCAGTTTCTACGACATCTACAAAATGACACAGATATTTCAGTCACGCAATAAATCATTAGTTTACTATTTTACTGACGTATAACCTCCCATATTAGAACATTACTTACTTGCAGTCCACACCAATGCTTTTCTTTGAAACTAACTCTCCACTGTAGTTTTTTTACTCTAAAGCTTTAATTCGCGACCTTTTTATGATTTCACGCTGATGCTCAACATTCTTTATACATTTTTTCCTCTTTCTACTTTCACCACCATCATGTACATCCATATCTTCCCTGTTCGACATTGCTGTGCTTCACGAAGAAAAACCAATCGAACACAGAGATGATATTACACAACAGGCTAGCCAATGTTGGCTGCAGAAATAGCACTAGTCCTGGACAAGTGTTCTTTCTCCTCTGACTCATAACGTCGGGATCTTGTTTGTCCCATTAAGAATGATGGACAAATGTTGTTTCTGCATTCATTCGATAGAGGAAGTGCCGTAACATGGAAATCAGCTCTTAACTCAATATAACCAAAAAGTGGAAAAGTGTTGTTTCTGCAATCAGTGATTCAACTGCTCTTCTAGTGCTCTTTTCTAGTCCGGGTCTACTAGTGTCCATCTTCTACTGTCCGGCCGAGACTGGCAGGAGCGGCGCTTCTATTCTCTTTAGATAGAGACCAATCCTGTCGTGGTGCGGTCCTAGTCAGCGTACTATTGGCTCAAATTATCTCACGGCCTTCTCTGCTCTTGCATTCTTCATCTTATGCCAGTGCTTGTTGTAACACTGGAACAATTTTAATGAGAATGTAGTGAGTTTACATTCAGCTCCAGCTGTGCAGAATGCTGATAAAAGGTTCTTCTTGTGTACAAGATGTTGTTTTTATTTATTTAGCACATCATTTTATGCTTCTTACAAATGTTGAAACAAAGATATACAAGAAAAAAATCAATAAAATATGCTATATAAGAAGTATAAAACATACAGATGATGAGCAATACAGTTAAATACAGACATCAAGATTATATATGGTCAATACAATTAAATGCAAACTTCAAGATTATGTATTAAGTCTCTTGCAATGTCTGTTGCCATCAGAAAATCACTGAACTTGCCACTGTATGCTCTTCTGTCGCACTCTTGGACAATGTGGTGGATGGTCTGTCTGTTGGCTCCACAGTCACAATTGGGAGTTGGTGTTCTCCATTTTTAAAGTGTATCTCCACATCTTCCATGATTTTTGTGTATTCTGTTAAGGGATGACCATATTTTACACAGTACTTCATATTCAGGTCTCTCTGTGATGCAGGAGAGGGCTTGACAACGCTCAGGGCACACCTCTCACCATTGTTCCCTCCAGGTCTTTATTGCATTAAAGTTTATACTTTGCAATTGCTTGGCTGTTATCATTGTTGGATGTTGAGACCGAAGTCTAAGGTTAGGCATGTCACACTGTATAGGGAGCTGGGCATTGTCAATTATCTTCCTATATTTCCGAAGAAGAGCATTCTTCCAACATAGGTTCACAGATTGTGTGTGGCTCACAATTGGCAGCTAATGTGTTGGGGTTGATCTCATGGTTCCACTAACAATTTGCATCGTGCAGTTCAGCTGCACATCTCTCTCTCTCTCTCTCTCTCTCTCTCTCTCTCTCTCTCTCTCTCTCTCTCTCTCTCTTTTTAACACTGTTCATCCAGACTGGTGTGCAGTACTCCACGGCCGAGTAGACCAGTCAAAGTGCCGACGTGTGTAGCGTGTCAGCTGAGGAGCCCCAAATAGTGTTGCACAGCTTCTGGAGGACATTATTTCTCATCTTTAGTTTGCCTGCAGTATTTTCCAGACGTTTATAAGTGAGCACTCTGTCCATAGTGACTCCAAGTTACTTTGGATGCTCATTAGATGATAGATTTCCCTCGAGATGAACGTCAAGTTATTGGCTTGCTAATCTGTTATTGAGATGAAAACATGTAGTTTCAGTTTTAGTAGGATTTGGCTGTAATCTCCATTTATGAAAGTATGTACTTAATGTCTCCAAGTCTGATATCAAGGTTGTTCCTGTGACCTCGAAAGTTCTTGTGTTGTGTTGCCAAGGCCCAATCGTCTGCGTATCCAAACTTCCTGGAAGATGTGGATTCCATATCGGCAATATATAAGCTGAACAGTAGTGGAGCCAACACAGAGCCCTATGGTAGGCCTTGTTCAGGGTTCTTTGGACACTTATCTGTTCTGGCAGCAAGCACGACATCTGTCTGGTAGTTCTCAAGCAAGGGATTGTTTGCATGAATTTGTACAATAGGCCATGTCTCCAGACAGTGTTGTAGGCAACAGACAGATCTATGAAATCAGCTGATGTTTTTAATTTCCTTTCATACCCAGCCCATACATAGTTATACCCGGGCCGGTGAAACACGTCACTTGACAGCTCGCGTGTGGTTGTCTATACTGCGGTTGTGAGGTTCCAATAGCTGCCACCGCACACACCCACAATTCCAAAGTATGTTTTGTAAATGTAAGCTACAATCAACGTTTATACGTAAGTGCAACAAAGTACATTTTTCTAACAATGGAGAGAACGACGACGAAGACTAAGTGTTTGATATTATATTAAATCGGGAAATAACAACACCTGAAGTTAATGACAATATCTGTGAAAAGTTGTCCAAATGGTTACAGTAATAGCTGCATGTAAAACGTCGTATAATAATGCAAATCTAAGCATACCAAATAACACACTCTCCTCACTCATAGAAAGAAATAAAGCAAAACATACACAGCCTGCCCGATTGCAGAGAGAAAAAGAATTAAATCTGTATACATTTACACTCACCAATTTATGATGTCAATGGCGCAATTCCATCCAGTTCTCCTTCACTATCATTGGAATCGGCGCCAAAACCGTTGTCTTTGTCATCATCATCGTCATTAAGAGAAATCATTAACTGTTCATTTTCATTTATAATGCCGTCTATAGTCTGTGCTTCTCTTACCAGTTTAGCAACACGGTCTACTTTTTCCCTCCATGAGGTAGCGTCTACCGTAGCAAGACCTTCACGTAGCAGTCTTTCCGCTTTCTGTTATAGTAAAAGTCTTGTTGTTACTTCTAATGTACACTTTGACTTCACTCTAAACCAATTCAATTGGATTAGAGTGGCAGTGATAAGGCAGTAGCCTAATTACCAAGTGACCCTGTTCGCTTGCAATTTCATTACAACATATACAACATATTTAGGCGTCACAGGCTTATTTTGTTTCATGAGCGAGTATAACAGCAGTTTTGTCATGCTCATGTCCACAGCAATGTCTTTCGCCTGCAACCACTGCACCATAGTTTCTTTATGGTCACTAGTGGTGGGAGCTTTATCTAAAATCACGGAATGGTATGGTGCATTGCCCGTCACAAAAACTGTCAGAACACTAAACTGGAGCAACAAATTTTTAAACCACTGTAGAAACCGAGGGTGGTCCATATCCTCATGATAGTCACCAGTTTTTTAATCGAAAAACTAAAAGTCCTTCAGGCACGAAGATGTTTGAAGATCCTGCATGGGCCACAATTAATCGTGATCCTCTTCCTGTTGGCTGATGACTGCTGGTATTCGGAGTATCATCTGTCCAGCATTTCTCAACTGATTCTTCAGCGTTGACCCAGGTTTCATCTAACCGTATAACTAAATGTACAGTGTGTCCTTTCCTACAATTTTGTGTAAGAAAATGGTACGAGCTGCAACAACATGAGCGTTTTCGTACATCTAACTTTTTAAAACGAAAGCCCATACTTTTTAATATCATGTTAAGTGATGTTTCCTCTCCCCCGCCCCCCCCCCCCCCACCCACCTCACCCCCCTCCCCCACCCCCACCCCTCCGAGAAAAGTTCACTTCCTTTTAAAAAAAAAATTAGCAACTTCACTATTGTGGGGTATTCTTTCCTTTTATAGTATCCGTATATGTGCCGACGAATTGCGTTGGATTGGAAATAGGACGAGGCTGCTTCTTTTTCTTACCCGGAGTACTTAAAAACACAGTTTCTTCCACAGGGGCTTTCTTCCACACTGTTTATTTCACTGTCTTGTAAGTCTTGAAGTAGCACCCCTTTCCTTATAACTATTCTTTCACTGAGTCCTGGAGTTTTTGAGGTACGCTCTAAAACTTTATCGGCAGGAATCGATGCATGCCCATGAACAGAATCAAATTCTTTTTCTTGCTCGTAAAACTCACGCATCCCCCATAGTAATTCCAAAGACTGACTATTTAATGGCACTCCACAGCGCAACGGATTGTCGCTTGGTGAACGACATCGTTTTGGAGACATTGTTTAACAAACAAAAACTGTAGTCGAGGCAGTAACACAACACAATAGCAGGCGTTCGCACTCTTAACATACAATGTTTACACGGAAGCCGGCAATGTGGTAGCGTCGACGCCAAAACTGGCTTTTGTTCAGTGCAGTTATTGGTTCAGTAGACGCGGCGCCTCCCGTTCCTCACTTGTTTGTTTGTTAGTTATACTACCAACTCTACGGTGCTTGGGGAGTGACCTTGAAGTGACATGTTTCAGTGGCCCGGGTATAGTGACATAACTGGGTCTGTACAGCTGCAGGCGGGGTGGAACCTGGCTTGCTCCATGGGAACTGACTCCAGAATTTTGGTGATATGCAGTTATAGAGAAGTCTTTCCAGGAGTGTTTTGACAGAGCTCAATGATTTGACTTGGCTTCCTTGGCTTTAGGAGGGCAATGAATTTTGATCATTTCATGTGCTGAGGGACTATGCCGTGTGTTACAATATCTGTAAGGAATTCTGCTAACCATCTTTTCACATATTTTCCACAGTTCAGAGGAAACTCCAGATGGACTCCATCAAGTCCAGGTGCTTTTCCCGATTTTATGTTTGTGAGAGCGCTCGTTATGTCTTCTGCTGAGAATGGACGGGAAAATTCCATTTTGTCATTGCAGAGAGATTTTAATGTCGTGAGCTCATGCTTAATCTGAGTGATGTGAGCTCTATCTCGTGGAGTTTTAGATGTTGATACTGTATGGGAGGCAATCTTGTTTGGATATATTGGTCTTTCTTTGTGGACACTCTTCTCGCTTTCATTTAGTTTTCTTAAAAGGGACCGTGCTTTTCTACTAGGTGTTTTGAAATCTAGTTCTTGAATAGTTTCCATCCATCGTTCTCGTTGAGCTACATCAAGATTGTGTAGTAAGTCCTCAGCAATTTCTTGGTCCTTGCTGTTGAGGAATGCGTGGTATTGATTTTCAAATTCTTTGTTCTATCCTGGGATATGTTGTTTACGGTACCCTCTAGGCATTGCCTTTTTTTGCGGAGCTTGTGACTGCTCAAACAAACCTCTTGTAGTCCATCCCCGGCACTTACCTAAGTCGTTAGAAAAAATGTCACAGTTTGCTTTCTGGAGATTCCACCACGGTCGAGGAAAGTAAGTAACCAGGGGAATAGTTAATCAAATTTCTATGTCAATGTTGCCTGTGTGGGAAGTCTGGTAGAATATTATGAGAGATTCTCAGTGGTATGTTTTCATTGCCTATGGTCACGAAGCATAGGTCTGTGTTATATCCATGTCTCCATGCTGCTGAGTAGAAGGAATCTCGATCCTTTGCATCAAATATTGTCTTCATAAGCCCAGTTTGCGAGTTCCTCACCGTTGTCATCATTCGCTTTGTATTTCCATCGGGTGTGATGACTGTTGTAGTCACCTACATAGACAGATGGATGTTGCAGTAGGGGTGGTACTTGTGATGTTCATGAGACTGCAGGAGGTTTGTATGTGTTACTTATGGTGTACCCTCCGATTTGAATAACCACTTATTGTATTTTGCTGTTGCTAATGTTGAATGCAATTGAACATTTTCGTTATTGGACCCCACATAAGCTGTCACACCATAAACGTGGTGGTATATGTGTGATCATCAGTGAAACCAAATGAAATCCATTAAACATTCCCACTGGAGATGGACTAAGCATAAAAGCCTTAACATTAAAGTGCACATGGAATTAAAAGGCTGTGACTGGTGCCATGCAACTGACAAAGTTGTCACAGTGCACAACATAGCAAACATTGGTAGTTGACGCACCTGCAGAAAAACATATGCACATAGCAAACAGAATGTAATGAATCAATTGCCATGTTATATCAAGAAGAGATTGAGAAAAAATTTTAGGTAGAAAAATGAGGAAAGAACAGAGGAGGAGGAGGGGAAATTTTAAAAATTAATTACGACAGTAAAAATGAGAATGAATATAGAGAGAGAGAGAGAGAGAGAGAGAGAGAGAGAGAGAGAGAGAGAGAGAGACAGAGAGACAGAGAATACTTTAAAAATAGAAATTTAATGAGAATAAATGACAAGTGGAGGCCACCATTGGACTGTAACTAAAGATTGGTTTGAAGTACTGACTTAAAACCTTCTATAAACTGTCCAGTGACAAGTTGCACCCTGGTAATTTAACATATTACCATCCCTGTTGAGTGAGTGTTAAAAAAAGAACCATTTCTTCACAAAAGTCGAATTTCCACCATTTAACGTCCTTAGATAAAATTATTGTTTCTCCCAGATCTTTAGGGGAATGATTAGGTATGAGCAAATGTGTAGTGGTGCACATTACCACCCTTCTTTCCTAGTAAACGTTCCTTATACCTAACTGATCACACTGCCAGTTTGACCAACATAGCAACAGGGAAAAGTATTACAAATCATTTTATAAACACTCAAATTAGAAAAGGGGTCACTGACATTGATATTTGTATGCGCAAGGTTTTCCTTTAAGCTGTTGTCTGTGAAAAAGACTACATTAAATTTATATTTATTTGCTAATAAGCATTTTATCCTATAGGATATGTTTCCTAAGGAATAGAAATTTGTTTACTATGTTTCTGCTTTGTTGGTGCCAGCTGTATTCCTCAGTAACGTGGAACACTCTTCATAGGTTTTCTGTTGATGATGATGATGGGTTGATGATGATGATGATGATGCAGTCGTCTAAATTTTGATAATATCCATTGTTAGTGGTACAGATTTCTTCTGCAGAAGACAGTTCTGCAATTGTTGAAACCATGGTCAAGGATGTTAGTAAAACTTTATACTTGCAACTGGTTGGCTGTTTTTCTCAAATCATTCATTTACATTCACCATTGCTTGCTGTTGTAATAGTATGACCGGAGCGGGTGACATGGTCGGGGTTGTAGGGCATGGCTGGATAGAATAAGGTGGCTGTTTTTAGCAGTCTTCGTCTTTATTGTTGGTTCTTCCAATACATTTTCCAGTAGCTCAGCCCCACCGCTCATGTCGTGGTGATGTGCTGAAGCGTGCAACCCAGGGAACGCGACGCCGTGCTCGGTCAGCGATTGCGTAGGTGGTAGAAGGTTAGCAGCACGAGGCCCGGCCTAGCTCGCCTCCTGCAGACGCTGTGGCTCGTGACAACGCCGGGAGACACCGGTGCAGCAGCGGGCAACACCCTCCGCAGGCTGGCCCTCAGGGACAGCTTCACTGACGACGACGACATAACAGCAACCGAACACCCAATCGGTCAAACCGATGCCGACGCCCACCTCTGATGCCCTCAAATAGTGCAGACCTCTGCTGAATCCGCCGGTTACGCGGCGCCGTGTTTATTAGAATGTTCGCAATGAGTTGGCTAACGCAACCGCGCCACACGTGGCCCGCGCCTGCGTAATTCAGCTAATGCTGCCGTTCTGGCTGTTGATGGCTGCCGCGCATGTACACACATACCGACACTCCTTGCAAAACTGTGTCGCCTGCATAATGTGCCGGCCAGCCTTCGTCCGCTGTCTGCTGTGAGGCTGGTGCATCGCGCACTGAAACACACTAAATCACAATTTCACACCATATTTCCTAAAAAACCCTTGTCCTCTACAATTCCTCCCTCGTACGAAAAGAATTCGTCCCCGAATTCAACCAAAAAGTCAAAACAACTACAGTTCACTTCACAAACACCACAAAATGCGATTGATTCACCATTTACACTGTCTTCATTCACTTCTATCCTCAGTCTAACCTTTGTTCATAAACATTACACAGTGTTCTGCTGCAGTACCTCACAACTGTTCAGTGATTTTGTCTGGACCCTTAGGTTAAAGGTTGGAAGGGGTGGGATTTGGGCTGTCTTCCTCTTGAGCCGATAGTACACTAATCCTATGGCAAAGATAAAAATACAGATGGTGGTGGTTGATAATCCAATAACTAGTAAGCGTTGCTTATGCTCATTACGTTACTCATGCACTCATTGAAAAAGATGTTCCGTAGTTATATGTCCATCCTGAGCTGCTAGCATCCAGTCCAAAGAGGCGAGCAAAGTCGGGTCCAATGCAAAAGAGTGAAATTTTTTTCGTGGCGTATTGCACCGGGTGGTTGGGTACATAGATCAGTGTGCGTGTTATGTTTATGATTGTACCTCCAGTAATCACAGCTTGTAAATGGAAAGTTGGCCCTGAAATGTCACACTGTGTGCCATTAATTAACAGTCCCTGCCCCTGCAATTCTATTCTTTGTGTACTCCCTTGCTTACCCTGCTCGTAACAAATGCAAATAACGACTGTGGTTTTCCATTACTGAAAATACCCAATGTGGACCCACTTGCGGAAAGAACTGCACCGTGCCTGCTATAATTTCCTTGGGGCACTCCGCAACTGGTTCTTGAGAGCGGAATAGAGAATACTCACAAGATTTGGGAATAGTGTGTAACAATTTCGCGGGGCAGATGGTAACTGGACCTGTTCGACACTGCAGCATTCTTGTGCAGTGAGGAACACATGAGCTTGTCTGTTATGTGCCACTAACAGTATTTCCTGTACAGTGAATTGTACGAATTTCTGCAAAATTTCCCACTTCACTGGATACGTATGCAAGGCGTAACATTCAAATTTACAATTCTTACACGTTAATAGTATTATGATATGAATTCTCAGCAGGGTACCCGTCTGCGTACTGGTAACAGTGGCCATTTTGTAGTACAGAGATAAGTGTTCGTCTGTTAATGTCGTCAGTAGCTCCAGGGATGCGGGCAGTTCCGATTGAACTTTCCGTAATCCTTCCCGAAGTTGTTCCAAAGGTAACAGTACCGGGGTTAGGTGCCCGCGCATTGCTTGCAACAAAGCCTCCTGCAGTTCTGTAGCTTCTATGTATACTTCCGTAATACTATCAGCAAGAAAACTGAGCAGCTTAACGATTATCAGCTGTGAATCGTTATCCAACCAGTACTTGATTATACCCAAGTCGTGATTGGTTGTATTGGCTGTGGCCTTAATGTGGAACATCAAGGTTGCGGCCAAAGCTCGCAGTAGGCGCGTATTATTAACTACATCTTTCTCCAAACACTCTAATTGCGTTGTGTGAAGGTCTAGCATTCCCCGGTTGCTATTCACATTATCCTGTACCTGCCATAGCGTTTCATTAATATTTTTAATATCTTCCGTGTCAGCTGTCCCAAAAACCGTTTTTAGGATACGGCTACCTGCGTCTAACCATCCTCTTTTCCTACGGATGTTCGGGATTAACCCTGCAGTTTGCCGCAACTGAGCTTGTAAGCTGATCGTAGTAGCTGATATTCCCCCTGTGTGTCATTAAACCTTGACTGATTAGCCACCATGGAATGAAGTTCATTAAATGTATCCTCTAATTTACCGATTTCGTCATCAACTGCCCAAATATTACAGTCCACCCTTAAGATCCATTGATGCGCGGACATAATTACGTCCGCTTGTCGCGAGAAAAAAACCACCACTTGATATAGGACGTACCTTCAAGCCTTCAGCTAAGTTGCAACAGCAAAACAGAATAACTATGCTGAGAGATAGTGCACACCTTCCCTCTTCAGCGCAACCCAGGACGCTGGAACTGCTGGTCTTACCAGAACATCATGCCTTCTGAGAATCAAAAGAAAACAACTCACATTAGCTATTCCTTTTTACACGTGGCCTAAGAGCATAACAGCATGTCTGATTGCTTCCACAATTAACTTGATTCTCTTGTTTATCTACTCCTTTCTTATTCTTTTTCTTAGATTCATCTTTCTCTCTACTAGAAGTTACTGCAGACAAAGAAGGAAGCTCCTCAAAATTCCCCTTGAAAGGCCTAATTCGGCTCACATGCACAATAGTAGGGCGTGTTGGAAGCTGTAATTTTACATTCACTGGTGATGTCGTCTCGATCACCTGGAAAGGACCTTGATAATGGGATACAAATTTTTTCGTTTTGCCTTTTGGCACATATGGATTACTCATCGTCACCCATTGCGCTACATGATATTTCGGTAAAGCCGCCTTTCTATTGTGAACTTTGTCCTGTCTCTCTAATGCTTTAGTGTTCATTTTTTTCACCTGCCGACAGATTGTTTTCAACTTTGTGGATAAATCCTTAACAGCCGAAATATCGGTTCTTGGTGGGGTCTTGAGCAATTCAAACAGAGATGGCATCTTCTGACCGAACAGTACTTCATACAGAGACAATCCTGTACTTTCATGCACTTTTGAGTTATGTGCCGCGGTTACAAACACCAATAGAGTATCCCAATTGTTGTGTTGTGAATTTATGTAATAACTTAACATCTTAGCTATTGTGCGATGAACTCTCTCGGTGCGACCATTACCCTGTGAGTGTAACGCGCTCGTTCTCAATTTCTTTACATGCAACAACTTGCACAACTGTTTCATCAAATTGGACATAAAGTTTGTCCCTTGATCTGTAATTATAGTTTCAGGTGTTCCGAATTTCAGTATCCATTGATGTACCATGGCGTGAGCCACTGTTTTGGCTCGCTGGTCCGGAATAGCTGTCATACAGCGTGAAAAATGATCTACTATTGTTAATACATAGCAATTACCCGCTGGTGTTTGCATAAACGGTCCCAAGACGTCTAAGCCAAGTAATTGAAAAGGTCTGTCCGCTTCCGGTAGTCATTGCAACACAATTTTCTGATGACTCAATTCCACCCGTTGAGCACACGGAATGCAATTCGTTGCATACTGATCGACATCTTGCCTACGCGTTGACCACCAATAACTCTGTGCTACCCTCCTTTCCGTTGCTCTTCGACCCAAATGACCAGAAAAGATTGAATCGTGTGCTTGCCTGAAAATTTTGCTTCGCAATTTTTCTGGTACGACTATGCGTGGACCGCTCCTAGTTTTACAGTACAATATCCTTTCTTCCATAATAGACTGTTGCTGCATGGTAAATCATTGACAATCTGTGTCGGCGGTTCGTGCCTCCTCCCATTCGTTCTCATTTATTCCTGTGCATTGCATGGCGCATACTTTACGACTCAGACCATCCGCGTTTCCGTGCTATTTACCCGGTCGATGAATCACTTCAAAATCGTACTCACTAAGACGCAAAGCCCACTTAGTTAATCTACTCATTGGGTCTTTAAGCCCTAACAACCACTTCAGGGTGCATGGTCAGTAATCACCTTGAAACGTCGTCCATACAAATAACACCGGAAATAGGTTGTTCCCAAAATTAATGCCAATAACTCCTTCTCGGTTGTTGAGTAATTTTTTTGTGCATTATTTAGCTGTCTGGAAGCATATGCTATCAGGTGTTCCTGCCCATCTATTTCCTGAGTGAATACAATACCCAAAGCAAAATTGCTAGAGCCACAAGATAATATAAACTGTTTACTAAAATCTGGAAAAGCCAAAACCAGACTAGATGTTAACAAATTTTTTGACTTTCGAAAAGCCTCTTCACATTCTGCTGACCAGTGAAATTTTGCTCCCCTCTTCAACAACTGTGTGACGGGCCTTGCAATTTCTGCAAATTTTGGAATATACCTCTTGTATAAAGACTGCAACTCTTTTACTTTTGTAGGTGTTGGAAAATTCATTACTGCCTCTGCAAGTTTTGGATCTGTGCGAACATCCTCCTGTCCTATAATATGACCTAAATAACGGACTCCATGCAACAAAAAATGACATTTTTCCATATGAAGAGTTAACCGTGCTGCTTTCAGACGATTGAAAACTTCGCGCAAATGTTGTACATGTTCTTGCACGTCCTTTGAGAAAACAATTGTCGTCCAAATTTACCGTACACTGATTAGGTTGTAGCCCTCGTAACACGCTATCTAGTAATGGTTGGAAGGTTGCCAGAGCATTTTTGAGTCCGAAAGGCATTCGCCGATACTGAAAATTACGTGTAAGTGTTGAAAAAGCTGTCTTCGGTCATTCTGCCAGGGCGACCTCCAACTGGTGGTACCTGCTTCGAAGATCCAAGGTCGTGAAGTACTGACACTGACCCACATTATCCAGAGTTACAGTTATATTGGGCATTGGGTATGCATCAGATACAGTTTTTTGATTCAAGAAACGATAATCACAATAGGAACGATGTGCCTTGCCCCAATCGGGTGATTTTTTTTACCCACTATTACGACAGGAGTGGACCAGGGACTACTAATGGTTTCTATTGTCCCATCCCTAAGCTGGTGATAGTAAATTCTTCCACGACAGGCTGTAAACTTTTTGGAACACGATATGGACGTTTATACACCGGTGCTTTATTTTCAGTGGGGATGTAATGTTGAACTAACGGTGTGCCGGGCAGTGGACCATGAGAATTAAATAACTTTTTACATCCTGTCAAAAGGTTCTCCATGACTTCTCTGTCTTGCCCTTCTAAATGTGCTGCTTCACCCCTCAGTTCAGACCAGCTGACAGACTCTCTCGGCATTGTGTAATTTGCTGTGAAATCATTATCCAGTTGATCTTCCCCTATTATCTCCAGATTCGCTATTACGGTACCCCATGCTAACTGCACCTCTTCAAGGACAAAATTATCAATACTGACAGGCACAACCCTTTTTTCCTTTTATCTCCCGCACATAGGACACACTACGGCTCGTAAAATACTTCATTTTATCCAGCGGCTCATTCCCAGACAAAGTTTCAACGACACAAAACGAATTTACCGGCGTGCTAGCTCCAACATCTGCCCAGATTATTTTCCCTGTACCCTTTGATATAGTATCCTGCGAGTTAACCCTCAGGGACCTTGTACGCAGTTTAGGTGGCCCACCCAACGTCTGGGCAGTTCCTTGCGACAGTAATGGTTTTCGGCCGCAGAACCTAGTCGAAATTGTATTCCGTCCAGTTCTACTGTACACCGTTCCAGGTTAACTTTTGCGTGATGCGCAACCAGGAAATCCAATCCGAGTATGACATCATAGCTATTGCCAACAACTGGAAGAACTTCTACCTTCACTTGTAAGTTCCTCATTTCCACTCAAAAGTTTAACACCGCTGATCCGAGTGACTTCACGTGTCCCCCACCCACACCACTTAACGCCTAGAGTGGTGGTTTTAATTCTGCTTTACCGAGTAAATTTCTACTCGTCATGTATACCTGAGACCTGCTATCTAATAAAAATTTGCAAGGTCTGCCCCTCACCAAGCTGGTCAGAAAAAAGTCTGCCACTGATTCTGCACTAGCATTAATCCTTACCGGGGGTGTTGCACAGTGGACACACCACCCCCTGCCCCGTTTAACTGAGGGGAGTGAGGCCCACCTTGCGGTTTCCTATGTTTCTGCCAGGACCCATTGCAGTTACGCTCCTGATGACTCCAACGTCTGCATTTCCTGCACTACACTTCCTTGCAATTGAATCTAATGTGTCCTATCCAACCACATCTGAAACATTTTATTTGTGCATTAAACACTGATTTCCTGTCCTGCATCCTTGTTACTGCTTCAACTTCCTCTAACGCCGCAGCGATTCAGATTGCCTCATTGAGAGTCTTAGGGAATTCCATCCTAATCTTGCGGGAGGTTTTGGGTTGTATTTCCCGCAAAAATGCGTCTAGTGCCCTGTGCTCAGCTTCCTGCAGAATGGCTTCATTAACCCTATCGGAATCCGTTAGCTCATAGATATTAACATTAATTTTTGGAATTCGATCTACTAAAGCTCCTATTGATTTCCTATTCCTTTGATACATTCTATTAAATTGTTCCCGATAATATCTAGACGTATCTTTCCTCCGATACCTTTCCAGCAACCCTTTTTGGAATCCTTCAAATGTCAGAGCATCCCTTAATTCTTCATGGCATGTAACGTATGCTCTGGCATCCCCAGTTACTTTCAATTTAGCCACATGCAAAAGTGTTTCTGCACCCCAATTTCCCAATTTAGTGACCATGCTAAGGTTCTCAAAAAAATCATAACATTCTCCCCAGCTTTTTCTGAGAAAGGGGTGACCAAAGACGCAGCGTTAGTGTCAAGAATTACTGTATTAACAGGAAACCGTTCCTTGCTCACTTCTTTAGACCGAGCAAGCTCTATCTCTAATAGCTGCTGAATAGCCACCTCGGCTGACACAGACTGCTCCATCACTACCAGCTATCAAATCAAGACTACAGTAAGCCCAGAAAGAGGAACAGGAAGGGAAGACGTACTATGCTACAGGTTCAGACAAACCACCAAACAAAAAATCGGCGCTTACTTGTCATGTTGCAGGAGTTGCTGATCCATTGTTGCCCTTCTCAGGTGCCACATATCCTCGTCAATTACCAGCCACGATTTCCTTCAAATCGAGGGAGAAGACCACTACTGTCACCAATTGTAACAGGAGTGTGTGATGCGCAGGTTGCCCGACTGAAACCACTTGTAATAGGATGACCAGAGCGGGTGACGTGGTCGGCGTTGTAGGGTGTGGCTGGGTAGAAGAAGGTGGCTGTTTTTAACAAGCTTTGTCTTTATTGTTGGTTCTTCCAATACATTTTCCGGTAGCTCAGCCCCACCACTCGTGTCGTGGAGGAGACGTGCTGATGTGCGCAGCCCGGGGAACGCGACGCCATGCTCGGTCAGCGGTTGCACAGGCGGTAGAAGGTTAGCAGCACGAGGCCCGGCCTACCTCACCCCCTGCAGATGCTGCGGCTCGTGAAGACACCGGGAGACATTGGTGCAGCAGCGGGCAATGCTCTCCGCTGCCCGGTCCTTCGGGACAGCGTCACTGATGGTGACGACATAACAGCAACCGAATGCCCAATCGGTCGAACCGATGCCAATGCCCACCGCTGATGCCCTTAAATAGTGCAGACCGCTGCTGATTCTGCTGGTTACGCGGCGCCGTGTTTATTAGAATGTTCTCGATGAGTTGGCTAACGCAACTGCACCACACGCGACCCTCGCCTGCGTAATTCTGCTAATGCTGCATTAGGTTGTTGATGGCTGCCATGCATGTACACGCATACCGACGCTTGTTGCAAAACTGTGTCACCTGCATAACGCACTGGCCAGCCTTCGTCCGCCGTCTGCCATGAGGCTGGCGCATCGCGCACTGAAACACACTAAATCACAATTTCGCACCATATTTCCTAAAAATAACCCCTTGTCCTCTACACTTTGTTCTTCCAACATACAGCAGTGGCAGAAGTTGTCGCTGTAGTTGGTTGATGTTATAATTGACTTGTCTACATTGAAAGAGGAAAAGTTGTTTCTGAGTGTATAAAATCCTTGCACAGCAGCTGTGAAACTTGGTGCAACAGCCTCCTCCTCATCTTCTTTATTGTCGTCACTGCCACCCCCTTCTGCCTCGCAGTACTCCTTCAGTAGAATTTCACACATCTCAGTTGTGGAAGTCAAATCATCATCATCATCACAAGAAACAAACCTCTAGAATGTCCATTTTCAGGAACATGTGTGATTCTGCTCCACTCTTCTTGTGAAACAATGTCGACTCCGTCAGCAACTGATGTACCATAATCAGCCTTTGCATAACTATTCAATACAGTCTGTTGTGTTACACAAATCCAGGCAGCAACAAGTGTGCACAACCTCTATAATGTAGAACCTCATCACTTCCTTCCTCTCAAGGAATTTAATTGAATGCTAGAAAACTACTGCTTAGTATTTGGCAATAACAGAATGTATTATGCCCAGGTTTAAAGAATGCTAATGACTTGTGCAGTTGGCAGAAGAAACACAACATTTATATTTCTTGGAAATTTTGTTTCCTTGGGATGTGCAAGGCATCTGTCAATCATAAGCACTAATTTCCTATGTACTGCATCCATCTTGGCATCTAAACACCTGAAAAATATAGTAAAAGTTTAAAATGTCCCCCAGGTATTGCAGTTTTAAGTACAAGATAGTGTTTTTATGTTTTTTAAAAAAGCTGGGGCCTAAAAATGTTATTTTTGGAGGCAACTTTACTTCCATCATATTTATACACTACAGTACAGTCATTCTTTGTATACTTTTTTACGTCCATCACATTTTTCACCCTTAACAGAATAAGTTTGCATAGGAAGTAAATTGTGAAAGATGCTGGTTTCATCTGTGTTGCAAAAGTCTCTGGGCTCATAACCCTGTATCAATCTTGGCAGTGTACTGTTCTTTCAGTGGTTTACAGCTTCTATGTCTACAGCCTCTGTCCCCTCCACTTACACTCTGACATGAGGACTATGACTTTTAGCACTCCAGCCAAATATTTGGGGCACTGAAATTTTTAATGCCAGTCTTCAGGGCAACTTCCTGAGCCTTTTCATGTTGTACGTTTAACTTAGAGGGAGCTGCCACTTTTCATTCCTAGAAACCATTTTAAAACAATAGTTTCCACATCACTAAACACTGACATGCAGATGCTCTTCCTTGTTTTTGAGAATGCTGCATAAGGAAGACTGTGCCAAATCATACTTCTTCGCCATATGGGAAAGTTTTATCTTGCTGTGAATGATAGCTTTTATTGAATTGTAAGCTTTCTACATGTGCAGACCATAATTCAACAGTGTAATTCCACAGAGTAATTGTGAAGGAAAGATGAAAGCTACGGTGTTTCACAACAAGAACGAAGGAGAGAAGAACAACTGGAATAACAATTGGTGCAGAACGATTGGGGAGAGTGGACAGTTTAAAGTTCCTAGGAAGTCTGATAGAGGAAGACGGGGGAAAAATGACAGAGAAGTAAACGAGTGAGTGTCGTGTCCCGAGTGTGGGTTTTGCAAGGGATTGAGCGACACGGTTCGTGAAAGAGATTTAGCCACTTGCGAACTTTACACAAGTTCTAGCCTATTCAGAAAGAAATACAGATCACCCTAACTGCATAGTGATTGTACCTACAGAATGGCCAATTCTATTACAGAGACGGTGACTAACTTCACCACTCCGACTGCATGATAGCTCTTCAGTACTCTCTGTCCACACTAGCACCCTACGTCAGAATCCCGCAGCTTTGACCTAAACGCTCATCAGCGACTATCTCCAGCTGCATGCCCACAGCCCACTCCTAAGCCTAAGTCGGCTGCTGCTATCCATGCTGACTGTCGCTACCAGGAGCGTAACCTTGATAGAGAGACCCAAGGGGCATGCTCCCAAGTTTTGTTAGCTTTCCCTCTTCAACCCCGCCAGCACTTGGTATGACATAGCGTCAAATGCACCTTGTCCTCATTTGGTACTGTTTAAGTACTAATTTCATTATTTTTCTTCAGAAGCTGCATGGAGGGATAGAGGTGCCTCTCCCTATATGGTCACACAGTGTGTCCTGAGCCCTTCTTTGGTTCCTCATGACATAGTGCCCCACCAACTTGCTCTTTCTTTATCTCACTGCTCCCAGACTTCTCTCTCTAACCAGAAGTGCTCTCTATTGATACTCCTAATTAACTGCTTATCACAGGTCCCCTATGCAGAGCTTCTTTTGTCTCTTTGTAACTTGGAGTTTGGTTACTTTCTTTACCACGCATAGCTGCCTGACAGTTAGGACTTCTGCCTCAGCTGTCCAGCTGCGTCGTGTTTATCACCCCTGTACCACGCCCGGTGTCCAGCTTTACATTTTAACTCACTTAATGTTTATGTACTATTTCCGTCGTACTGCCTGAGAATGATTGTAATTAGACTTGGCTTTTTCCTGAGGTTACAACATGGGTGAGAAAAGTAGAAACATTTCAGAAGTGTGTCATAAGCTTGATATGGAGCAAGGATGTACCCCAAATCAGTTGTTGTTGTTGTGGTCTTCAGTCCTGAGACTGGTTTGATGCAGCTCTCCATGCTACTCTATCCTGTTCAAGCTTCATCATCTCCCAGTATGTACTGCAGCCTACGTCCTTCTGAATATGCTTAGTGCATTCATCTCTTGGTCTCCCTCTACGATTTTTACCCTCCACACTGCCCTCCACTACTAAATTGGTGATCCCTTGAGGCCTCAGAACATGTCCCACCAAACGATCCCTTCTTCTAGTCAAGTTCTGCCACAAACTCCTCTTCTCCCCAATCCTATTCAGTACCTCCTCATTAGTTATGTGATCTACCCATCCAATCTTCAGCGTTCTTCTGTAGCACCACATTTCGAAAGCTTCTACTCTCTTCTTGTCCAAACTATTTATCGTCCATGTTTCACTTCCATACATGGCTACACTCCATACAAATACCTTCAGAAACAACTTCCTGACACTTAAATCTATACTCGATGTTAACAAATTTCTCTTCTTCAGAAACGCTTTCCTTGCCATTGCCAGTCTACATTTTATATCCTCTCTGCTTCGACCATCATCAGTTATTTTGCTCCCCAAATAGCGAAACTCATTTACTACTTTAAGCGTCTCATTTACTAATCTAATTCCCATAGCATCACCTGATTTAATTCGACTACATTCCATTATCCTCGTTTTGCTTTTGTTGATGTTCATCTTATATCCTCCTTTCAAAACACTGTCCATTCCGTTCAGCTGCTCTTCCAGGTCCTTTGCTGTCTCTGACAGAATTAAAATGTCATCGGCAAACCTCAAAGATTTTATTTCTTCTCCGTGGATTTTAATACCTACTCCAAATTTTTCTTTTGTTTCCTTTAGTGCTTGCTCAATATACAGATTTAATAACATTGGGGATAGGCTACAACCCTGTCTCACTCCCTTCCCAACCACTGCTTCCCTTTCATGCCACTCGACTTTTATAACTGCTATCTGGTTTCTGTACAAATTGTAAATAGCCTTTTGCTCCCTGTATTTTACCCCTGCCACCTTCAGAATTTGAAAGAGAGTATTCCAGTCAACATTGTCAAAAGCTTTCTCTATGTCTACAAATGCTAGAAACGTAGGTTTGCCTTTTCTTAATCTAGCTTCTAAAGTTGTAGGGTCAGTATTGCCTCACGTGTTCCAACATTTCTACGGAATCCAAACTGATCTTCCCCGAGGTCGGCTTCTACCAGTTTTTCCATTCATCTGCAAAGAATTCGCGTTAGTATTTTGCAGCCGTGGCTTATTAAACTGATAGTTCGGTAATTTTCACATCTGTCAATGCCTGCTTTCTTTGGGATTGGCATTATTGTATTCTTCTTGAAGTCTGAGGGTATTCTGCCTGTCTCATACATTTTGCCTGTCTCATACATTTTGCTGACCAGACGGTAGAGTTTTGTCAGGACTGGCTCTCCCAAGGCTGTCAGTAGTTCTAATGGAATGTTGTCTACTCCTGGGGCCTTGTTTCGACTTAGGTCTTTCAGTGCTCTATCAAACTCTTCACGCAGTATCATATCTCTCATTTCATCCTTATCTACATCCTCTTCCATTTCTATAACATTGCCCTCAAGTACATCACCCTTGTATAGACCCTCTATATACTCCTTCCACCTTTCTGCTTTCCCTTCTTTGCTTAGAACTGGGTTTCCATCTGAGCTCTTGATATTCATACAAGTGGTTCTCTTTTCTCCAAAGGTCTCTTTAATTTTCCTGTAGGCAGTATCTATCTTATCCCTAGTGAGATAAACCTCTTCATCCTTACATTGTCCTCTAGCCATGCCTGCTTAGCCAGTTTGCACTTCCTGTCGATCTCATTTTTGAGACGTTTGTATTCCTTTTTGCCTGCTTCATTTACTGTATTTTTATATTTTCTCCTTTCATCAATTAAATTCAGTATTGGTTCTGTCACCCAAGGATTTCTACTAGCCCTCGTCTTTTTACCTACTTGATTCTCTACTGCCTTCACTACTTCATCCCTCAAAGCTACCCATTCTTCTACTGTATTTCTTTCCCCCAGTCTTGTCAATTGTTCCCTTATGCTCTCCCTGAAACCCTGTACAACCTCTTGTTTAGTCAGTTTATCCAGGTCCCATCTCCTTAAATCCCCACCTTTTTGCAGTTTCTTCAGTTTTAATCTACAGTTCATAACCAGTAGATTGTGGTCAGAGTCCACATTTGCCCCTGGAAATGTATTACAATTTAAAATCTGATTCCTAAATCTCTGTCTTACCATTATCCATTACCCAAATCAGTAAAAAGGTTATATACCAGTCATACTATGTCCCGATCCTGACATATGCATCCAAAACCTGGGTTATGAAAGGAAGAGAGAGAAGCAAAGTACAAGCTAGTGAGGTGAAATTCTTGAGGAACAGTATTGGCATGACAAAGATAGACAGGTTAAGATATGAAAGAATCAGAGTGTTAATGAAGGTGGAACCATTACAGGAGGAGATACAGAAATCAAGGCTGAGATGGTATGGGCATGTTAAGTGAAGGAGAAGAGGATACGCAGGAGGATACCTGAGATGAAACTGGAAGGAAAGAGACCAAGAGGAAGACCGAGAGGCAGATGGCTAAAAGGGGGTGGAGGAATGCGTCCAGAAGAAAGGAAAAGGTTAGACCAAGGAGAAGACGGTGGAGAGGCTTATGTTCCAAACAGACCCCGCCATAGGCTGGAAACTGTCCAAGGTGATGAATTCCACAGAAGCAAAACTGATAAATTTGACACTCACATCTCTTGCTTTGTACTAAGTGACTGTGACTGACTTCAAATTATGTGACAATTGTTGTGTGGGAGCTAGAGTAGAAATTCCTTTCTGATTTGTTAAATGCTGTTTCCAGTATCGCTACAGTGGAATTTGTTTTAGATGTGTGTCAGCCGAAAGAGTTGATTACCATATAATGCCATCACACAACGTGAAGTGTGAAACTGAAATAAATCAGAAACTGGCTTGCACATGTTAGGAATTGTGTAAAAAGTGGATTTCAATTCGCAGAATGTTTTATGTTTATTCCTTGAAAAGACTTTTTCTTAAAGGGGGAAGAAATAATATTGTTCTTGTAGGACCTGCATAAGTATAAATACTTGTTAAAAGCAGGTTTGTTCATTTGGTGTTGACTGTATAAAGGACATGGAAATGCACAAGCTTTTGGAGCTGTTGGTTCCTTCTGACAAAAGGGTTAGAGGGAAAGGAAGAGGCATTAATAAAAAGGAATGGTGAGGTTTAGGAAATGGGGAAAGTTATGGAAAAGTCACCCAGACTCAGTCTCTCATTCTAATCAGGCTCAAGTCTCCCCTTACCCAAGGTTCTGGATACTTTTTCCCTAGCTCTTCCCATTTCGTAAATGTTGCCCTCAATCTATCTGCCAGAATAAGGAGCCACTGGCTGCAATAGCTTTGCACATTTCTGTAACCTTTATATGTGCTTCCTCCACTTGGTGAGTAGATGTTCTCATATATCCCATTATAAGTACTTTGTCTGTAATTGACAGTACATAACTTGGGAATACTTCCTTAGTAGACAGAAGTTGTGACACAAAACAATTTAACTTTCAAACATCGGAGAGAATTTGTTCAGTGAGGAAGGAAACACTGTTGAGAATGAAGCAACTGTGTCCAATTTTAGTATCAATGAAGGTGATGTCTATTCATTGTAGGTAAAAGAGCTGTATGACATGGGCAATATCAGTAGTTTAATGCCCCAATCAGAAAGTAGCCCAGTTACGCCTGCTAAACTTTATCTCAAAAAAATTAAACATTCTGCACAGAATGGATTAAAATTAAATTGTAGACAAGAATTAATTGAATTTTGTATTTATTTTATGCTATTTGATCAAAAATGTGTCCTTTTAAATGGATAATAGGAACATAGGCTTATATTTTATCAACATTTCTGTATAACAGTTCTTTAGTCATATGTGTGGTAGCTAGCAAAACATGATAAATGAAGGGAAACATTGCACTTCTGGCATTTAGTAGAAACTTTATGACAAAGATGGAGCTTTTTTTTTTTTTTGTGAAGTGACCAATTCTGTCATATCTTGAATCAATATTTTCCAAGTTAGATGGTTTGCTCTGTTTCATATTGACAACACTGCTTTTCAATAAAGCCATTACAACCCTGTGGTGGAATGATAGCTAGACCAGGCATTTTGTATAGCAACATCGATACAGTGGGTTATCAATGAAATGTGAAATGCATTAAGGACTTATATTTTCATCACAACCATCCACTCCATCCATACTCTTGTTATTTATGTGGCTGGGTGGCATAAATTTTCTTCTTCTTTCCTAGAGTATCTTTTGACCATATGCAGTGGATTTGCATTTGAGGTAACAGATACTATGCTGTTGGCATTCCACCTTATCACAGTGGAGGCATCCTCTGTCATTCGAGATGATAGAATCCATGGGGCTTATTTTTCATTTATTTTTGTAGCATAAGGAGTGACTTTGAGGATCTGTTTTCCCTTATACTTTTTGTTCCTCTGTAACTTGCATTTCTTAAATTCTTCTCGAAGTAGTACAGTTGTGAAGAGGTCAAAACCAAAGTGGAAAGGGAAAGTATCGGTCCATTCTCTGGATATATCAGGGTACTGCCAAACAATGGATAGTCTTAGCTTGAACAACTTGTATTTATCTATAATTTTTGCTTTTGATCCTTGGTAAGTCTCCATCCATAAAACGTAACCCCATGAAGTGGCACCTACCAACAATTTGTATCCATATCTAATTGACTTGCCTCTTATAAACTGTTTGCACCCATGGCACCCAGAATATGGTAACATTGCCTCATCAACACTGATTTTCATGGTGAGGAGCAACATCTTGAAACAGATAATTTAGAGCTTGGAAATGAGAGAAAGTACTTACAGAACTATCATTTGGATGAAGAGCATCATTATCACAACAGTAGAGGGTGGAAAACATAGATTTGAATTTATCTCTAGAAACTGCACATGCAACAGCTTCATTGAAAGTATCTTCATTTTTTTCCCAGTGCAGTCTTCGTGTCTGAACTGGAACATAACCATTTAGAAGCAGGATACATACAAAACTTTTCATTTCCTTTCGTAAGTGCTTGTGTCAGCAGGTTTGTTCTTCCTTGCAGCATATCTGTTACTCTTCTCCATTATGTTGCAGCATGTCATTGTCAAAAGAGCATGAAAATAATTCTAAAAGGGTTTTGTAGTTGTGGGGATCCACAGCCTCGTAAACATGGTCTGTAGCAGGCTGTAATTCGATTTTAGTTTGATCACGCAAATAACTAATTTCAGCTGTGTCATTGTCAAGCACATTTGTAACATTTGTACTTCATGTCATTTTCAAATAACTCTTAATTTAAAAAGTAGCCATATTCAATAATTTTACAAAGGAGAGTGATCCTGTTTGGCAAATAATAATTCTACCACAATGTTGTGAAACACTGAGTTCATCCCTTTGCCAAATATATTGTGTTTCACTACAGCTTGTAATTGTTTGACTTTTGTCTAAATTATTGTTTTCATGACTACTACTTGTGCCACTTATATTTCTACTGTTAATATCTCCTTGGCACTAATTTTCCGTTATCTGTTCTTCTTTGCTTTCTTCATATCCATCTGTATGAATCATTATTGGAATGCAGCATTGAAATGTTTCTGCTTGAGCCCTCAGCATGCTCCCAGGTAAGTTGTTGGGTGACATGGTATCTTCTTTGCCAGAATCTTCATCTGAAAAGTCAGGATTTGTTGCATTCATGGGTGACATTACAGCTATTTCTCAAGTTTTATCAGATTGTCTCTCCTCCTTCTCCTCATCCTCCTCCTCAAGAATATGGGGAGTTTCATCAAGTGTTAAACCCTTGAAACAAAATTATGTAATTATAATTTCCTGCATTGCTGATATGTTTGTGAGGATGCTTATTGTCCTTTACAAAGGACAGCAGAAAATATATGTTGTATGTAACAAACCTATTGTAACTGCAAATTTTCTTTTACTTTTAAAACAAAAATATATGCCTTTGAAATTAGCATTATAATACAGCTCATTACTTCAAGATAGAAATGTAATAACCCACATCTCAAATTTTATGATGTTGCAAAAAAACCATTTTGAAAAGGTGGTCGACTAACAGATGGTTTATTCACATGAACAGCCACTACCAAGAATGCAAAACTCAAGCAAACCACAGCTTTATGTTGTCTACCTGAGGTTACCATGTGTGCCAACTGTTTGGAATAGTAGTACCTACATTAATAATAAAATTTACCACCTTCGCCATTGTCCTTATAGGACAATAGGCGGATCGGGGTTAACGTATATTGTGACAAAAGAGATGTTACGAAATTTGTTGAAGGACAAAGTGATAATGATGTTGAGGAAAGTAGTATTGAACTTAAAGTACAAAAAGAAAGTTTCCATTGCTAATGTACAAATAATTTTTGTCAAAAACTTATTTTACAAATGAATTGTATTATTTGTTACATTAAGTATCTGCCACTGGCTACACTTGTTTATATGTGAATGTAATCTGTAATTAATGAGTTGAAATTAAAAACATAAAATTTTTACAAGAATAAAATTAATTTTTACAAAATTTCTGCATTTTGTTTTAATAGATGGGAAAATGTTTCAAGTTTTTAACATTGTACTTGCTCCTTGTTAATTTACAAAAGTCAGGCAGTTTTTCTATATATTAAAGAGCATGTAAATCAAAGGTGTTGGTCTAGTCAATGGTTCTTTGATCAGTAACTCCTTTTAAAATCAGTATTACTACAGCAGGGATTAAAATTTCTGATTTAGGTCATTGTGGTAAAAATAAAATATGGCATTAATTTTACTTTTGTTTTAACAAGTGCTGATGGTGCTATTACATAGACTGAGAGATAGACTCCTTTCTTATGTAATCACGTATGCAGACAGTGACTTCGACAGGCCGTATTAGAGTTGTATAATATACATGCATTATGATTTACTTCTCATAGTGTAATGTCATAGTTTACTGTCAATACTTGTGAAGGGGGAAGAGTGTTTACTTATTCTCTGCCACAGTAGAAGCAGATGGAGTCTTGGAAATATTTCATGTTGTTGTATGCATATATTTCATTTTAAAACTGTTAGAGTGCTTAGTGTTTTTCTCTAGGACTTAACACAGTTTTAATTTTGGGTAAATTTATATAAAGTTTTGCAATTCGTGGGCTTAATTTGTTTGCATGTGTCTTGTCGATGTAAACATAACAGGCCACTGACACATACAAACATGTGTACACAGGGGGGGGGGGGCGAGGGGGGGGGTCAAGAGGGAGGGGCAGTTGCACCTGACCTGGGACCCATCTCTCCCTGGAATCTGGAGTACAGAGCTTTCATGCATATACTGAGTGGACAGTTGTTGATTCTCTACGATACAATCAGATTTTTTGTGTTACCTATAAAACTTAGTTCTTGTGGCATGACATGCCTTGAAACTGATCAACATCAACTCATTTATTGTAAGTCATGTGCCCCCCTCCCCCTGCCCACTTTACTGAAAAATTTCTGCTGGTACCCATGTATACAAATGCGTAGATCTGTGTAGTCATTTACTGCTGTATGACTGTGGCATGACAAATATCCATGCAGCTGTAGGTTAGTTTGGGTCTGTACTGTGGGGATTACAAATAGTGAGACAGAAGAAGAGTCAAAGAGAGATTCTTGTGTAGGTTTTGTTTAAAAGACTCAAAGATTCCAGAACAAGAAGTGAAGATTTGTGACCTCAAGGGCAGAGATTATGAGAATGAAAATTGAATTAGAGCAGTGGGGGCTATAGCAGTGGGGGGGGGGGGGGGGGGGGGGGAGAAAAAATGCTCTTTCTGCTGCTAGTTAGTAGTCATGTGAAAGGTGTGGGTCAACAGTGCAGGAAAATCAAGGGTCAGAGTACTAGGTCACAAGTATTATAAGTCCTAGTGCTAGCGTTGAACAGGTAAAAGAGGTCAGTAAGTCACTGACTGTAAACTTCAGTAAAGAGGATCATGTAATGAATGTTTGAACCTGGCCAAGAAGAGAAAACATAGTATTGGGAGTGACTTGGATGAGCTGCACACAGCAACCACATTAAAATTTCTTTTTGCAACAGTGCGATCAACTGTCAATGAACAAAAATGATTCTGTTTCGAGCAGCTGGAGATGGCAATCGCAAGCACGCGCGTGCGTACGTGTGTGTGTGCGGGGAGGGGGGGGGGGGGGGGGATAGGTGTCGGTGTCTTTCTTTTCTCTGATGAAGGCTGTGGCTGAAACCTAATGTTTAAGTGTCTGTAAGTTGTGCCTGTTTGCAACTTAACATGTCATCTTTATCGTAAGTAGCAATCTACCTTTTCCTTACATTGTTGATATTCCAACCAGGAGTTTCCATTGTTTGAACAAACCTGTCAATTGGGTTAACCATGAACTGACAGTGTTGCTGGTGATTTTAGGTGGATCTCATATCAGTGATGTACCTGTTGCTATGATTGGGAGTTGGGGGATGCAAAAGACATGACATACACCTTAACAGGAGGAGGAAGGGGGGGGGGGGGATACATTTGCTGAATTTAAAGTGAAAATGCATGGAACGGTGGGTGGGCATCATCACCAGTGGCAAGAATTATGTGAGAAGTAAATATTTTTAATGTCAAATACATCATTTGAACAGACTGCTGTAAAACAAATCTACATAAATGAAGTGGCAGCGCACAAAATAAAATGTGTTTATCATGATGTCAGAATGTTAGAGGCCCAGAAAACAAAATTAATGAATTTCATGTCTGTTTACACAACTTATATTGTCAAAAGGAAGTTAATGTATTATTTGTCTGTGCGCCAAGTATATGGAAAACCCCATATGAGATGTTGAGATCAAAAGGGAGACATGTCATTCAACAGTAGTTTTGAGATATATAAAAAAAAAGAACTGTATAATCTCGAACACTATTATTTGCAAACTTCACAGTTTCTCCCACATGCTCACCAGGAAGAATACAAATGTATAGTACCAAAAACTGTAAAGCAACTAATAGAAAATTGTAATACGAAATAACTGACACATCCCCTTTTTGGTTTAAACAACTCTCATTTTATCATAAATATCCTAAAACTAAAAAAAGATGGTATATTTTCAAGGAAAATATTCTATTTAATCATTTCCAGATATTCATACACATTTCTATTATTTGTATAAACATTCACAATTAAACAATATATATCAAAATAGATAATATGATGGAAGTCAGTGTCCTTTTCAGTTTCTTGGCATGTAACGTGGGAGAATTACACACTTTTTTTTTTTTCCTTATTAATCAACCCTTTTTATTTTGAGACACACACACACACACACACACACACACACACACACACACACACAAACAAACAAACTTGTCACTCTTGATCACTGTCCCAAACTTCACATTCAGATTCATTGTCTTCCTCTCCACCAGTCACTTTATTAATGGCACATTTCTTTAGAATATTATCAAAATACTCACAAAACTGCAAAGGGCTAGTGTCAATCATGCATGAAACATTCTGCAGCAGGGAAAATTAATTTTTTGTCATTCCATTGCAATTGGATGAAAAACACGCATTTTGCCTGTACAGTGTACTCAAATATTTTGTATTATGTACAGACCATTTTTCTCCTTTCACAGTAGCAGAATTTTAAAAAATGAATCTAGATGTTACCGATAGTCAAGAAATGTCTTGGGTGCACTGTTCAACATCCATGTTGCTCTCTGTAGTTCTGTGATCCATTGATGGGTAGTACACACTGTGTCCTGTTTCCTTTTCGGTAATTCCAAATGTAAAATCCCCATCACAAGCATTGTACGAATGTCCACAAGTTGGGAACATGTGGAAAACCTTGAAGGAAATTAGTTGCTGTGGACTAGAATGTACCAAAATTGAACCATTGTGCAATTCCTTTTTTTTCCTGTATCGGCATCTGACAGCGCATACAAAGTTTTCACTCTAGAGGCCAGTGTCTCGTTATTAAATCCATAAGGAGAGAAAAAACTGCATTAGGGCCCTTCTTTGAGATTACTTTATCCATACATATAGTCGAAAACTTTATCAGGAAATCTGTGAATAACAAATTCATGTAAATTGTCTCCAGACTTGTCTGACAGTTCCATCATTGAGGCCATTTTGAAATCACAGCTGTTTACTGCATGCCGCTAAGTACTTTCATGCTATATAGGGACTTGCCTCCTTGACAAGCCCTCTTTTTGCAGGAAATGAAATTTAAACACTGGTTTGGACAGGGAAAACAATCACGGAACGGGCCCCATTTTAAAACCAACATATGTGGAATTATGTGAAAATAACTACAGTAATATCTCGTACATCCCAAAGAGAATGACAAGTTTTCATTTTTGATCTCAATGCTTTGTGTTGAATATAAAGGATGATACTTTAGCAGCCCATTTCTGAAGGGGAAGACCTGGAGAAAGGAGTCTCCATTTAAGTTAAAAATGACATGAGATTACAGTAAAGTTTGAAGCTTGTGCTTGTGAATTTCTGCTATCGGAAATGTCATTTGTATAGACCCAACTGGAAATTTTCGTACAATATTAGAAAAAAATGAGTCATTATATCATATAGCAGACAAGGGATATAACATGATGATGTGTGGTTATTTTAATATCAGTTTTCTGAATGAGTCAAATAAAAGAAACAACTTGGAAATATTAATCAATAATTACAGCCTGAATTCGTAAATTATCGTTTTAGAATTTCACAGGAAAGCAGTACCCTGATAGACAACATGTTTGTAGGTGAATATTTAATCATATGCACTGTTCAGCTGGAACACTTTGACCACCTATCTAATAGCCAGTGTGTCCACCTTTGGCACAGATAGCAGTGGTGATGCGTGATGGCATAGAAAAAATGAGGCCTTGGTAGGTCAATGGAGGGAGAGCGCAGCAAATCTGCACACACAAGTCACCTAGTTCCCGTAAATTACAGGGAGGGGGTGATGAGCTCTGACGCCATGTTCAATCGCATCCTAGGTATGTTCAGTTGGGTTCAGATCTGGCGAGTTCGGAGGCAAGCACAACTGAACTTGCCATTGTCTTCCTCTAACCACTCCATCACACTCCTGGATTTGTAGCATGGTGCATTATCTTGTAAAATGCAACTGCTGTCAGGAAACCCAATTTTCATTGAAGGGATTATGTTGTCTACTACTATTGTACAACACTCCTTGGCTGTCATGGCACCTCGCACGAGTTCCTCAGACTATAATGTGGCCACCGCCAGTTTCTCTCTGTCCAGCAGCGCAGGTGTGAAGGAGCTGTTCCCCTGGAAGACAACAGATTCCTGCCCTCCCATCGGCATGATGAAGGAGGTATTGGGATTCATCAGACTGTATAATGCTCTGCCACTGCACCAACATTCAGTACCTGTGCTCACGTGCCCATTGCAATTGTAGTTGCCAATGTTGTGGAGTTAACATTGGAACACGCACGGGTCATTGGCTGCGAAGGACCATTGTTAGCAGTGTTTGGTGCACTGTGTGTTCAGACATACTTGTAATCTGCCCAGCATTAAAGTCTGATGTAATTCCACCACAGTTCGCCGCCTGTCCTGCTTTACCAGTCTGCCCAGCCTGTGACATCCATCAACTGTAATGAGGGGTAGCCGCCCATCCCCCAAGTGTCTGGATGTGGTTTCACCTTTGTTTCGCCACTTATTGAAGACACTCGCCACAGCACTCCTCAAAGCCTGACAGGTCGTGCAGTTTCAAAAATACTCGTGCTGAGCCTCTGAACAATCACAAACTGCCCTTGGTCAAACTCAGATAGATCACGTGCCTACCCCATTCTACACACAGACAGCTCGCTCACTTATACTACATGCACCTGGGCCTGTCTCACTAACAGCCATTCCTTGCCAGGTGATGGTGGTGCCATCTGGATGAGTTTATGTCAATAATAGGGTGGTAGTCATATACATTCTGGCTGATCAGTGTAAGTGTTGTCCAATAGTAAATTTCTCCTCTGACCATGATGCACAGCCAGCCATACTAAATTATTTGCATGATTACAGTGAAGTGGTATCGTGGAAAACAAGAGTAATTAATGAACAGACAAGAGGTTACAAGGCAACCTTACTGTAAGCTGACTGTAGGGATATGTGTAAGGTGATGTGCACGAGTTCCAAATTTAATGTTTTTTTATAGATGAGTTTGTCAGTCTCCAACAGCTGTTCCCCTCCACCGCCCCCCCCCCCCCCCCTCCAAAAAAAAGGCACTAATAGCACACAAAGAAAGCCTTGGATTACAAAAAGAATTAAAACACGTGCCAGGAAAAGGAAATTGTATTAAATAGTTAGGACAAAGCAAACTGTGACTGATTTCTCTATTACAAAAAGTGCTGGTCTGTCATAAGGAAAATGATTGAAAATCATACAAGCTCTACACTGTACTGCAGGAATATGGATCAGGGGGAATGGAATGTGCTGGGGGTTTACTGGGCATAGTTTCAAATTATCATTTATTAATAAACATAGTGTCGCCATATTACTAACATGATGGCAAGAGAGATTTCACAAATATCAATCATGACCCAATTACATAGGTGTTTGCATTTGGTCAAATCAGCCAAGAAGTTAAATGAATCTCTGATCTTCTGTCACAAAAAGCTTTTACAACTTAGTTCTCCATACCTTTAAAATAAAACACTTCAGTACACATTAAGAATACATAAAAAAACATATAAAGTTATTTCACAAATCTTATAACACGTCACATAGACGTAGTGCAACAAGCACTCCAAACCTTAACAACATTGAACAGTTACAAAACAATCACCAAATGGTCATCAAATCAAACTTTGAATCACAATATCTCCTTTGTATACATAGTACCCATCTATAAACTCTCAGGGGACTGATGACCTCAGATGTTAAGTCCCATAGTGCTCAGAGCCATTTGAACCATATACACACTCTGTGTGCTAGCAACACACACAACTTTGTTCTAAAACTTCTTCTATAAATCAAACAACTGATTTGCTTACATCACTTGAAAAAATAAACTGCAATGATTGTGTAGCAGTACTGGGCAGAAGACCCCATCTGGAGTTATTCAGCTGCCGAGTGAAAGTCTTTTTATTTGATGCCACTGCAGTGACTTGTGCACTGATGATGGTGAAAAGATGAGGGCAACACAACGCCCAGTCTCCAAGGGGATAAAATTTCCGACCTGGCTGGGAATCAAACTGAGGCCCCTGAATGGCAATTAGCTGAGAAGACCATTCAGCAATGGGGGCAGACATCATTTAGACACACATAAAGCCAAAAAGGTAAGCTATACTTAATATTAAGTAAAATAAGGAAGGATGAGGAAAAATCGTGTGGTCATAAATAAAACCCCACACTAAAATTACTGTTACATATAGTTTAACAATAGACAAATTCACAGTAGACATTACTGTGCATTTGTTGTAAGAATCTGTGCATCACCCATCCAGATGCCATTCTCCATACTTGGCAGCATGCAGTGTATCAGACAGATGGCCTACACCCATTGCCATTGGCTTGGCACTGGTGTCATGGCTCAGTGGTCACACCTTGGTGACTCCGTACATAGGCTGGCCGCTCCCCAATGCACTCCAGCCAACAGTGCCCTCTTTCTTGTCTGCAGGCAGATTTTTAACTGAGATTCTGCACTAGCCAATGCTGCACTACTTCCTCCTTGGCCACAGATAAGTCAGCAGTTGCAGCACGTCGTCCTGAAATTGATGGAAGAGATGTTCCTGGAAGAGCTCATGTATATCTTAAATTAATAATTTGGATAGCAAAATTAAATCCACAAGTGAATTAATTAAATGAGTAACCAGCAAATCAGTTAAGGACTGTGAGGACTTGGCCATTAAAGAAACCAGCCAAATAATAAATGAAAGCACTCGGCAAGCCATTGTATTAGCTAACAATATTGTGGGAGGAGAGAAAAAGATTGGCATAGACTTTTAAAGAGATAAATCAATAGAATGCATGCACAAAGCAATGCCACATGGCAAATCACAATTACTCCATGATCTGCACATTGTCACAAAAGAACATAAGGAACTGAGGATTAATGTAGTGCAGTGGATATAGTATTGGACTCCTATGCCAAGGGTCACGTGTTCGAGACACACCCTGTACGTAAATTTTAATTTCTATATCTGTTTCTAGTACATACTAGATGTATCAAAAAGCAATGTTCTGTAAGTGTATATATACTGTGTAATCTACTGGCTAGGGGCAGTTCGCTCCATGCTCTTCAGTTCTCAATACTAGTGTTCATTATTCAACTAGCTAAGTCTAAGGACAATCAGTTCTCACTAGCTGTGGGACATTATTCTGGTGGAGGCGCCAGGTATTTGAACTTTTGATTGCACACATTGTTGACAGTACAGTGGCTCCCAACAG